>NC_081415.1:211239078-211274078 GCF_030272615.1 Cryptomeria japonica | reverse complement strand
AGCTAGCATTGAAAAAATTGGAGGACACATGAAAATTTTAGAGCTGTCGAAGTATGATGACCCAGTGCAGAATGATGAGCTTTAGAATCTATTTAAAGAAGATGGGCTCATTTCATTTTTTGAAGCCATGAGGGGAACTACAACCACACTCTGCTAGCTAAATTCAACAATTCTTGGAGAAAGGGTGAAGTTAATATTGGGAGCACCGAGTTCAAGATTACCCTAAACTAATTACAGAGGCAGTGTGTCTCAAATGTGAAGGCTTAAGGGTTGTGGAGAAGAGTTGTAGTGACCACAAGCTGTTTATCAAGAAATTCTTGGAGAAGGGTGACTAATAGCACTAGGATAAATTGTTATAATACAAATAGCAGCTCTTTTTGCACGATGATTGTCTAGTGGTTGATTGTATTTCCATCCAAATTGGGTTAAACTAAGATGCAAGTTGCAAATCAGTTGTGTATCGCAAAGGTGGGTTGAATCTTGCACTCTTTTATATAATTTTTTTTCATAAGAGTCAAAACTAATCATACCGTTTTAGAAATAAAATCTTTCGTTATTGCAATTTAGTAATTGTTCGGCTATACTCCACTAATATTTGTGGCAGATATTAGGTTTAATGATGCCTTGGCTATAAAATGATCTAGGACTTTTCATATACTTAGCTTAAATGTCAAATGACTTCTTATACACTCATGATGGGATATTATTTTTTATTAAATTCGAATTATTTCAATCTGTTACGTACATATTATAAAATTCGGCAAGATTTTGTATCATTCTTAAAGAGAGATTTCTTAAATTTACCACTATAATTTACAAATCAAGTAAATCTAAGACACACCAAAAATAAAATATTAAATATAACTTTTGTATAATAAAAAATCATTAATATGAATCATATAACATTGTAAATTTATACGGTTCACCCTATTTACAGTTTTCAAAAAAAAATCTTTTAGTAGACAGGTAGATGAAGTATGCCATTGGAAACAGCAGAACCTCGGAGTTATTATTGAAGAGTATGGTTTCATAAGTAGAGAATGTGCTTTGACTAGCAAGGACAATTTTTGTATAATATAGTTCAAATTTATGAACATGCCACATGCTTGTTTGTTCATACTGAAGGATTAGTTGTTTCTTCTTGAAAACTAAAACTAGGTAAAGACAATTTAGACATTTGAATTGCAGCATCCAATTAACTTTCAATTGGGAAGACAATATTTAGAACATTAAATCACGGATTAAATCCTTGAAAGAATTCCAAACCAAATTAATATCATGGGTACTAATATTATATATAAAGCAAGCTGCTAGTAATCAATAAGAGAAATAATCAAAAGTTTATTAGGATAATGGTGAAAAATGTATCCTAATGTATTATCCATCTAGTTTTATATTTAGTTTGGGGCTAATGCCTTAATGCATTTATATAGTTCTGTACTCAGTTTGACATCACCAATCTTGTTGGACATTTATTCAACTTGGTTGATTGATCCATATGATGTTTGTGTATGAGGTCATCCCAGTAGACTTGATCTTGATCATTTTAATTGTATAAAATAAATACAATATTTAGAGATATCCAATTTTCACATTCCATCAACCTTTATTTATTTATTTTTTCTTTCGGTTTTCTACAATGATGAATCATAGAGTATGATCTGAAATGTTGATGAAAAATATGTGTATGCAATGAAACCCAAAGGCTTTCATAATTTTTTATTGGAGACTTTGGAGTGACCTTGGCTTTGTTATTTTTGGTGTTATATTCATGTATAAAAAGATAACAATCAGCATTCACTTTAGAGGAGACAACTAAAAATGGATTGAATATTTCAGATAATTGTCTATAACAATCTTTCATAGATAATTTATGAGTGACATAAATTATCTATATATTTTATTATATTAGTAGTGAGAAGGGCGTGACATAATTATCTATGTTAAGCATATGGATACAAAGTAAGTCCACATCTGAACTAAACCTAGAACAAACTATGTTGAACTAACACAGATATCACTATTTGCATCAATCCACACACAATTTTTACTCAAAATCAATCAATTTGTCTTTATTTATTACTATTTATGTCGTGATTATATTTGTCTAATATTACTTGATCCACTTTATTCCAAAACATTATTAATTAATCTAAATCAATTGAATCCCAGAACTTATTTTAATGGTCAACTAATATAAAAAATATAACATACAATGCACAAAATTTTTATAACTGTTTTATTTTTTGACTTAATAATGAGAGACATCACCATACAAAGTGATTTTAACTCATAAATCTATAACTATTAATGAGACGATGGATAACCCATTTTATTAGATGGTTTTGAAAAGACATTGAAGTTAGACGGGGATTTTAGGGTTTCTACTGTGCTTCTTGGTTGTATGAGACATATTTTAAAATCCTTGTATACACTAAATGTTGATTCGCATCCTTATCTCCGCGTTGCTTTTGATGTAAGAAAAGGATAAATTGCAGGCCAAGTTGGTGATGCAAATAAGAGAATGCCCATGATTTTTAATGATGTTTACAAGAGTTGAGTTGAGCATCTCCATCTGCATCTGTGTGATTGAGCTGAGCTTTGAGAAAAGGAAGAGGAAGAGGAAGGAAAAATGGCAAAGAAAATTAAAATGGATAGTGTTAGGGTTAGGAATGTTTCAGTTTTGGTGTTGGTGTTAATGGCAATAATAGTAATGGTTCTAATGATAGTTAACTTTCCAGATTAGTAATGCAATTGTAGTGCAAGATGGAGTCCAAATAGGTCTAAAATTTTCTAAAAAAGCACACTAAACTAGGCGCCCAAAAAGATTGTGAAATTGTAAAAGGATACAATTTACTACATTTCACTCTTGCACCTTCCTTTCCCTTCTTGGCATGCTATTTTAATTCCTCATCAAACCTTTTGTCCCAACATGAGCCTAAAAATTTAATTTACAATTCCACACTTCATTTTTCTTATTGTTTTCCCCTGTACTAGTATCTCAAACCATAATTTTATTCCCTTTGTACTTGAAATACCAATGAATGTTGTTAGCCTTGGCTCTAGTATAGTAGAAGAAGGAGAAATCTAGGAATATAAGTTAAATCAATAGAAGAAGAAAGAGATGGACCCAACTAGTGAGGATAAACCCAATGAGATGAAGCCTCAAGAACCATATAAGGAAGAACAGGCGAAAGGAAAGATTGTCATAGTTGTTGAGGATAATATCGAAGTGATAACCTCCAAGAACCAAATAAGGAAAGAAATAACCACCAAGTTTCTATAAATTCAAAACTTTAAGAATCTCCTTTAGCTAAGAATCTCCTTTAGCTAATACAAAAAATAATAAGTGTAATCCCTAGTTAAGGACCTTAACCTTAACTTTAACCTAGCGGATAATCAAAGTCTTCCAAAATCAAACAAGTGAGTCTAGAAGTTCTGATTAATTTCTTTTGATCAGAAAATGTATTTACACATAAAGAAACCCATCAAAGTAGCTAAGGATTGCTTGATTGAATTGGAGTATACTATTGATTGCTTCTTGGTTCTAGTTTAGGCCACTTTTGAGTTTAGGCCAACATAAAACAATCAAGTACCAAAATTGGGACTAGATTCCAAATTATGAATGCTAACACTAGCAATGCCTGCAATCTTGGAGGAATTTTTGGAAGACGTGGTTGTTGACACCTTGGCTCCACCAAAATAGGCCCTTTGAAAGGGAGCCACAAATCTCATGGTATTTGATGTTAGATCATTTCCTAATTTAATTATTTCATGATAGTTAAATTGCAAGATTAGTAACGAAATTGTAGGGTAGGATAGTGCCCAAATAGGCCTAAAATGATCTAAAAAAAGCACACTAAAGTTGGGGTTGAAATAGAATGTGAAATTGTAAGGGGTTACAATTTACTGCACTACACTCTTGCACATTTCTTCTCCTCCTTGATTCGCAATCACATTCTCAGAAGTTGCTTGATAGGAAACTAGAAAGGTCTGCAAATAACACTTCCTGGTTTGTTGATGAATTTCTCCATGGTGATGTTTTTCACCACCATAACACTCAAAATGGATCATATGAAGCTAACATGGAGATATTTGCAGTCTGTGAAGATGATAGTGGTTTGCAATGTTATGGTGTAAGCCCCCTCACGTGGTAAATTTTGATGATTGCCAAGTGTCTATATCCAGTTATTTACTTGAGGTGGAAATGGAATCATTTATATTAACTGAGGATTACATTGGCATAGAAACATTTTGCAGTTCCTATTAACTAAGGGTTGGTATGAGTATGTACACTGGTAATGTTGATCAAGAATCAATTACAATCTAAACCATAGATATGGATGAATCAAATGTTGCAGGGTACGACTGTTTTTTAATTTATTCAGGTGGTTCCTTAAGCATGAAGATGCCAGAAAGAAATAAATCGGGAGATACTGATGCAATGAATAATAAGGGTTCCGAGCCTTATGTTGATATGGATATGATAATCAGTAATCATGAAGAGGATCATAGCACTACTCACAATTTAGAAAATTCCCCTGTAGCTTTATTTTTGCTCGTCTTTGAGGTTATTTATGTGGATTTCGATTGTGCCTCTAAATTTGTTTTAGTATATGTTTTTGAGTTTGAATTAGAAGTGTTCACATGGGGTGTAAAGGATGATGATCATGACATGTCTCATTTAGCCGATATGGGAACAAGCAATGAAACATCTAGATTTCAAAGTTTAGATTGAAATTCTTGTAGATATGATCAGACGCAGATACAGAGTAAGCCAGCATAAGAATAGTTCTCTTTTGATACATCTAAGGATTGTTTACTTAATTCTTCAGTGACAAGACTTGAAGCAAATTCGGCTAAGTTTTCTAGCACCAAAGGTTAAGGCCATTATTTCCATTGTTGACTCTTTTGGCTGGTAATATCTCTATAAGAGACCTACTTAATGGGTTTTTATTCATACGGTGACCGGATCCTTCGAGTGCTCCCTAGAATGCTACTACTGACTGGCCAGGTGAATTCTCTACCTTCGTGTATTTTATCACCCTGTGAAGCAGCTAAGTAATTCCAAAGTCACCATGCGGGTGTGTGGGGTAGTGCAACAAATACAAAGGGAGCCTCACATTACCTCTTTAATAATAAGTGTCGTTGCATCGCCATGAGAGTATGCAAAAATAGGTGAGACCCTAGGGTATGCTCCCATAATTCCACAATGCAAAATTTTACCTCTTGTTAATGAATGCAGGTTTGCGGTGATGACTGGAAGAAAAGGTATAAGATTAGCCAAGAACACCACAAATACCATTAGGGAAATTTTTTCTAGGATAATCTAGTGTGGATGGCATGGTATAGGAAGAGTGCTATATGATGGGAACTGATGCTGACATGGAATGTGTGCGCCAATCAAAGGGGTTAGATATAAAATTACATGTAGGGGGATAATGAGGTGTTTGTTGCTCTGTAGTTCCACACTAGACAAAAGGGATGATGATCAGGACAATCAAAGTTTGTGAGTTCACCAAGGAAGATGAAGATTAATGGATAAGGCATACAAGGACAAGCATGTAAAAGGTTCCGAAAATGTAAGAGGTGATATTTTGAAGTAAAAGTCAATCTTGGCAAATCACCTACATGAGATCAACTCCAGAAAGGATGTTCATATAATTTCATATGTGAAAAGATAGAGGGACTGAGAACAATGATATGAAAAGTACACGAATATGGTTGTTGGAGCGTTATTGAAGAAATCCAAGCTGGCAGTTGTGGTTGATAAGAACGAGTCTTAATCTCTTGATAAGAGCAAAAGATGAAAAGATTGCTTGCATGCATAAAGCTAAGGTATTTTAGGAGGTTCTAAGTCCCACAAATCGAGGACAATGACCATCTATTGATTAAGAACTATGTTGGGGCTCGTATTAGCACTAGTTCAAATCAAGTCTAAGAGATGGAGCGTTATATACAGAGAACTGTGAGTTTGCAAGGTGCACCTTCTATGATATAGGTTGGAGAATATTTCGGTGGGCCACTTTGTAGCGGAAGGGATATCAAAATTTTAGAAGGTAGTCGAAGGGACACAGAAAGGTGGTTTTAAATGGAAAACACCTTTCATGGGCTATCTATCTTCATCCCTTCATAATCAAATGACTAGGAGGAAGAAGGAAGGTGAAAGAGAACAATGAAGGCATGGGGTGGATGGTTTAGATGCAGAGCATCTGAAATTCATCTTGAGTATGGAAGATGTGCCCCTCACTCTGCTTATCATCTTGATCGATAAGATTCTCCTTCCATTTTTCCATTACCTCCCCTTTCTATTTATTTTCATCCTCTAGTTGCGAGGAAATTTCTTTTATAAGGTTGTAAGGCTCCCCTTCTAGTCTAATGAGTGTCTTTGCCAGCGTGTATTATGTAGGTCTTCCACTAGCATGATGGTGGCATGACTCAAAGCACCAAGAATTCAATGAAATATTATTCTCCACCGAGGCATCATCTTGTATGTGTGGCCCATTTTTGTCTTATATTTAATGGGCGATGAGTTTTCTTTTATCTGCATATGGCCTGAAACATGTCAAAAGAGGAAAAAAACCAAGTGTAAGCATGTTGAAGATTTTAAGAATTCCTTATTGTTATAAAAGGAATACTACGACTATAAGAAAATATTTTTAAATGTTGTATTCCAGGTGGGTAGAAGCAGCCATTTGTTAATCTAGGGTTTCATGCTGGCTCACAGAGAAGAAGGATTACCTTTCCATATTGTAAATTTCAATTAGTACTGAATGCAATTTTTCAATGGTTGCATATTCTGTGTCCAATTGTATTTTTTGAATTTATATGAATCAAAATATGAAGGATATGTCGGTTTGT
Organism: Cryptomeria japonica; assembly: GCF_030272615.1. NCBI lineage: Eukaryota > Viridiplantae > Streptophyta > Pinopsida > Cupressales > Cupressaceae > Cryptomeria > Cryptomeria japonica. Next base: position 211,267,217 of record NC_081415.1, on the reverse strand, counting down.
TCTGGTATTTTCTTATCAATGTGTGATTATGCTTATGGGTCTCCTTCAAGGAAGGAGTTAAATTCTATTTGCAATTTGTAGTAAATTTGGGAAACATTAAATGGATTAAAATGAATGGTTGATGCAATTAGTTGATGGAATTGTGTCAATTTTAGGCATTCCACATTGAAAATTCCCTAATTCGAGTTATTTTGCAATGTGGGTTTGTCCTTTTAATTTGTGGGTGTGACTAGATGTTTCACTAGATATGCACTTGATTGTAGAAGTTGTTTGTGAATTTGTTTCGGAAGCATCCCTTATTAATCATATCTCTCCTATCTTCTTTTCTTCAAGCATTTCTTAAAGGGAAATTTTCATTATGCATGCTTTGTATTCCCTTGTACACTTGGAGTGGAGCATGCATTACGTTTTTGGCCAAATTGTAGATAGTAATCATTTGCACCAATTTGGATGGCCTATTCCCATTTGCATGGCCACCCTTAAACAAAACACACTAAGCATTGACCACTTAGTGTGGTAGGTGTGGGCCCATTGCCTTTGCCACCATCTGTTGTCGTTTTTCCCATTTCCGTTAGCATTCAAATTCTAAAATTTCTCCCACATAGTTAGTATAGTGAATTCAGTACGTGTTTTCTAACACCTCTGTCTGCGAAGCACTCATACTGTACCATTGATCATGTTTTTTAATTAATTAATAATTAAAATAAAATAGATGTTTATTTTTTAATTAATTAGTAAATATGATCAATCGTACAATATGGGTGCAATGACATCTGGGCAATTTTTATTTCCTAGCATTCTTCCAGCTTGTACCAAAATGGGAGCTATGTGGTGAGTTGGCACAGTTGGAAATGCTCTGGCAAACGTATGCAAACTATGGAAGCACAGACAAGATATTGAACTTTAAATAATATACTTTTTTATCTAAAATTATAATATATATATATATTATTTTTAAAATAAATAAATAAATATGATGCTCTAGAGAGCATAATATATCTTGAGATGGTATCATTTTTTGAAATTTTTTAATTTGTAAAGACAAATTTAAATTTTTGAAATATAATTTAATATTTTTATTTAAAATTAAAATAAAATCAGAAATTGCATTAAAAAATTATGTCACTTTCATGTGCTTCAAGTTTAAAAGCTAGACGAAAGGTTAGTGCTATTCATTTCCTTTATCATGATGTGCCACGGTACTTGGATTTCTCTTAATTGAATGTCCTTAATTTTAAATCAAGTTTTCGTTGATGTAACTCTAGTTCCTTAAATAATAACAAAATTAAGGTATTATACATTTTTAACATACTAAGTTATAAAACATAACAAATTCCCTTACTCATATAAAGGGCTTGTTGCAATTGAACACTTGGTTAAACAAATAATTTTAGTGGTAACATCACATGTCAAATTAAAGATAATAAATCCCTAAGGAATGCTAATTTATTTTAATTAGATTTACGGAGCCTAATCATCCTTAATGAAGCATAAATTTAAGGATGATAGAAACATAATGTGTGCAACTTTGATTTAATTAGGTTTATGATTGAGGGAAAATATTTCTAGTAAGCTCTATAATCAATTATAGATTTTCTCTAAGTTGATGAAAAATGACTCTATAAACTTCTAAATAATAATATTGATCAACTATAGTGACTATAACATGTTAATATGTAATGAGTTCTTAAGATATCCATTTAACTATATAAATAATTAAAATACTCCTTAAGAAATAGTGAGGAACCACATGTGAGTGAATTGGAGCAACAAATTATGAACCAATTTTGAGGGTTTGGTAAATCCTCATTAGAATAATCACCATGAATTTGATGAAAATTTTAATTGAGAAATAAACTAGTGATGGTTAGGAAAAATTCCAAGAAAAGGTGCACAAAAAGGCAAGAAGAATCTTTCTAATTTGAACGGCTCCAAAGGAAGAAGTACACTTTACAAAAAGAATACAAGAATATCATGAGTGGCAAAAATGAAATAAAAGAATGCCATTTTTTTTAATAATCAATCATATCTCACCAAAATATTTATTTAATAATGTCCATGAATATAGTTCTTGAAATAGACTAAGGAATCTTTCACCTTTCAAGAAAGGAAATCAACATTAAGAGGAGCAAGTGAGGCTAGGGAAAATTAACAATAATTTTATTACATCGATCAAGATCCTCATCTAATAATTTGTGCCTAGAGAATGAATTTTATCTTTCATTGGGTTTTCTCAACTAGAGAATGAAATTCATCTTTCATTTGGTTTGGTCAAATTATAAATTTTATTGGCTCCTATCCTGCCAAAGGAAAATGAAAAATTAAATTGAAAATCAAATAGGAGATTCCTATACACTAAAATTCCTCTCAAGAGGTTTCTTTCTAGTAGAATTCTCTAATAAAATTGAAAGGGGTAATGCCCTTAATGGAGGACCAAGGATGTCAAATGGTGTAGACCTCTTCTTGAAAAATTGTCAATTGTTTTGATTTATTAGATCTTAAAATCCAAAAAATTTCAATATATTTAGAATTTATAGTCTTCTTCAAGAATAGTGGTAATACACAATCTTGGAGTAGATTGACTTTCACTTTAAAAAATTGAAATCCTAGATGAATTAATTGTGCAGGGAGATTCAAGGATTTGTGAAAGGGTATGTATAAGGAGATATTTGTACAAATGATAATCAAATGTAGAATTTAATATAGCTAGATATAATTACTTTATAGGAAGTTAGGTTAAACCAATCTTTTGTACACATTATAAATAAAAAATTCATCAAAAATCAATGCAACACAAATATTTAAGGAAATGATGAGATTATAAATATCCTAAAAAAACTATTTGATTTGTAAAGTAGTGTTATCAAATCAATTAGCATTGAGATTATTAAAAGTTGCTTTCTTATTCTTCTTGGATAATAAAGATGAAAATTTATCTTTTTTCATATATATTGAAGAATGAAATTGTCTTCCTCTTTCTTTATTGCTAGAGAACAAGAGTTATCACAAAAGCCAAGGACTAAGGGGTATCCAAATTCACCTAAGGCATGATCTCAACCTCATCCTATTTCAAGATGTCAAAGCCATGCACTTAGCAAGACCTAATCCTTGATGGGTTAATTAAGAACCATTTGACTTCACCAATAATTCAAGGGCCCATTGACTATAGTTAATAATTTCAATCATTTTCTTCATAAGAAACATTTATTTAATGTAATCGAGTCAAAGTTGCAGAGATAGCATCCATTTTCTTCTTAAGTTGATCAAATTGCTTCACTAATATATTTAAGATTTAAAAGTATAAGTAGTAGTGGCATGAAAAGCATGGGTGGAATAATTTTATTTACTCAAGATGCATTTAAATTGTTTCTTTTGGAAGCCTTGTAATTTAATTAATTTGTGTTTTTGTTATCATCTCATTCTTTGAGATTTTTAATGGAGAATTTGTAAGAAAATTAAATTGAGATTGTGGAAACCCTAGAAGGAAAGGTTCAATTTAGTTTCTGAGCAAAATTAGAACTATAATGTTGCTTGATTGTTGCAAAATAGTAATTTACGTTACATGTAACTGGGTTGACTGCTAAGAAATAGTCCTTATAGTAAGAAAGAGAACTTGCATTGTTATTTACAAATGAACAAAATTGTCCTTTAGAACTATTATGTAGGTCAGGATGGAAGGACATGGGAGAGTATTTGTTTTGCACAAGAAGAAATGGAGCAAGTGGGTATCCATGGTCTCATTTAGAAATGTGGATAGTACAATGTTGTTTCTAGAGTATCTTTATAGCTTCAAAAACTATTTGCCTCTGAATTTTATATTAGAACTCACTCATTGGAACTACCCATGGCTTGTCCAATGCAATCTTTTATAGAACTTGGTGGATATAAATGAAATCTTTTGTTAATATCCCATTCAAGCATTTTGTCAAACAGTTCAGGTGCCTTTCCTATGCCTTCAGATTTTGTATATCTTGCAATCATGGCCTTCTGTCAATCAATTCATGTGTCTTGTCTATGCTTAAACATTTTGCACAGATATTTAAAAGGGTAGTCAAGACAATTGAAGCTACAAGATCTGATTAAATTCTTGTCATGGATGTCCATCCCCTGTTCCAAAGCTCCCATTTTCATAGAGGCTGAGAGGAAGCTGGCAAAGGTTGCGATGACTGGCTTTACACCTTCCCATCTCATTTGGTTGAAATCATCTAAATCCTTTTCTTCTCCATACCCTACAATCATAACATTCCATGAGACCATATTTCTTCAAGGCATTCGGTAAAACCATTCATGTACCTTGTCTGTGCTTCCACATTTTGATTGAATCTCTACCATAGCATTTCAAACTTTGATATTTGATAATTATCGGGCTGTAAAAATCCTTGACAATTTCATGACAGCGGTGACATAAATGGGAATCATTAGGCGGTAATAAAGTTTGAATTCAAACATTAATGGTGCTAAACAGGACTAGACAAAATGGATTTGGGAGAAGGTATGGGCCCACACCAGCCACCTAAGTAGTCAAAGCTTACTGTGTGCTGGCTAAGCCATCCCCTTTTGCATATACTACCTTCTTTCTCCCATGCTTCCACGTTGACCGTGGATATATTTTGTCGGCCCACCATCTCTTTCTTTTATATTAACAAATATTTTCTCATATTGTTTTGTTGTCCCACAAACCTTTCAATTTTACTTCACTTGGGCATGAATGATAAAAGCTAAAACTATTACCTTTTATAATATTGAATATTTAATCGATTTTAATTTTTACTATTTAAAAATTTGGAAAAATATAGAGAATATTTTTTGGTCAAGCTCACTAATAAAATAGCTTAAGAGGGTATTTTAGTACAACTGGGTATATGTCAACATTTGAATCAAAATATAAATGAATGATTTAAGGCTTCTTACATGGCAAGGTGGACATAGACAATTCTAAGTAAAGTCCTAAATTCAAATTGGCAAATCTTCATAAATCATCAAATTTGAACAAACCATTTCTATAAAAGGGAAAGAACTTTTATAATACCACCATGAGGTAGGTAGAGAGAGGGGGAGAGAGAAAGAACTACAAATGGAAGGAGAAGTTGTGCAAGAGGAAAAGATAGATAAATATATAGAGATTGATATATAGATAGAGATGGAGACATAGAGAGGTTTAGATAGATGGGATTAAATAGTGGGAAAGGAAAGAGATATGTTACTTATAGAGAGATAGACAAAGAAAGGGAGAGAGAGGTAGAGAGAGTGGGGGAGATAGATGGTCAAAGATATGATAAGATAAGGAACTGAAAATAAAATGATGGAACAAGGGAGGGGTAGAGAGACATTAGATAGTGAGGAATCCAGGGAAAAAGATGGATTTATTTATATAGAGATTTAGAGTGAGACTAGATAAAGAGATAAATATAGAGAAAGGGAGAGAGATAGATAATTTGAGGGAGGGAGAGAGATAGGTAAAGTGATGTTAGGTGGAGATAAGAAGAAAGGAAAGGAAGATATGATATGGATAGTGGTAGAGAGAGCTATAGATGGGTTAGATAGAGAAAAATAGAGAGTGAGGGAAGGTGTGAGAGACAAAGATGGGGGAAAGGAGTAAGAGAAAAGTATTATATAGAAATTAGATATGGAAATTGATAACAAAAACTTAACAAATCGATGAACTTTTAAAGGCTTTATTGAAACAAAGGGTAAGCTAAATTGTAAAAGGCCCAAAATATCCATTTTCTAATCTTTACAAATTTCAATGGTTGATTTAATTCAAAGTGATATACCAAGACCACATTCACATCAACTTGTTCTCACAATGAAAGATGAAAATAATTATCTTATGAATAACATTTATATCAATTCATATATCTTTTTTTTCTTGGTTCCCTTACCTCTTACCCTCCCACTGATAGAGAAAATAGGCTCAGTTTCCTTGGAGATCTCAAACCTGAAGACCACTACTGACATATTGGCAATAGCCGAAAATGGGGCTGTTGACTACTTTAAGATTATTAAGTGGGGTTTTCATGAGATAAAGGACTTTAACATAAAGAACATGGTTGTCTCTAGTAAGATAGATGATATGGAAGCTAAAGTGGTTGCTCAGAATGCTATTGGGGTTTTGTGGACTGAGGAAGGATATGTTGATGGTAGAGTGCCTTCAAAGAATAATTGAGCTCATGGATAAGATAAAGTAAAACAAGAAAATGATAAAGCATTTGGAAGGGGAAATTGGGAAAATTCAGGAAGCTATGGACACCATCATGGAGCATAGCCACTGAATTGTGAAGAATTCTGCTACTACTATGAGAACCTTGGTGGATAAGTTGGAAAAAACCCAGCAAGGGACCCTATTCGTGGACTTGGAAGTTGAAAAAGATAAAAGCTAGAAAGAGGATTCCGACCCTTTGAAGAGGACTAGAGCCAACCTGAAGAGAAAAGTAGATTCCTCACCTTAGGAGATCTAGGAGTTGAAGAAGGTGGCTAAGGAGATGAGTAACCTTGAAGCTGAGATTGTTGCTACCTTAAAGTCCTTAGGTTGGCTTTGTCTGTCTAGTGTTGGCTTTTTGCTGGCTTCTAGTTCATTACTGTTGTTCCTTTTGTCTGTTATGCAACTTTCCTTTCTTAGTGAACTTTGTTTGAATGTTTTATCTAACTTGTAAACTCTATAGTTTTGGGGTCCCTGTAAAACCCATTTTTTCCTTAATCAAAAACTACTTTTTAGATATATTAAAACAACTAAATAATACAAAACTTAAAAAATTAATTAAATTTTAAATATAATATAATAGCGAAACCTAGATTGGGGCCCTAGTTCGATTGGTAAGAGATTCCAGTGGTGAAGCATGAGGTCATGAGGTCTAGTCTCCCCCCTCAAAAAAAAGAAGAAGCAAAGACTAACTATTAGACCACCTTTTCTTATCAGATATTTAGTACTCATATTCATAGAAATGTTTAAAAAAAAAATAATTTAAACAATTTATGTTTATGCCTCAAACTAAAATATAGCATTCTTTTGAACAAATAAAAATAAATTAGATGTGCTTGTAAAATGGACGGTCAACTCTACGCTAAATAAAACTTCTTATCGGTCAACCACATAGTAATTAACTAGGTGGAATATCCTTTGTTGGGTATTCTGGATTCTATACATTTTAATTGATTTCAACTAGACAAAATAAATAATGAGCAGAAAAACTGAAGAGTCGGCACCAATGAAACCAAATGGACAAGACACCAAGTGTACTTTTTCGAAGCTACAGGATTAGAAAATGAAATTGCACTGGACTGACTTCATTATTTTCTTAACGCTAAAAGAAAAAGCTATGGTGACTAGGAAATGATGGTTCCTTTTCTAAGACTCTAATGGATTCCACATTTAGTAGGCCTTCCCATGAGTACTTTTGCGAGGTAGAATCAATTTGATTGATGCTTGGAATATTACATACGCAGAGAAAATACAGTGCACGCAATTCTTACTGTCCCCCATTAACATTTAAACCAATAAGAATTTTCATTGACAACAACTGCTAACTTTCCCTAAACGCCACAATACGATAGAGCAAATTAAAAAGTTCTGAACAACGTGGTGCCCTAATCTATTTGATGGGTACTGATGAAATAGAGGTAAAATGCAGAGTATTTGTTTGCATGCTACACTTTCATTGTATATTATATAAGGCCCATGTTGCACTTGAACCAGACAGGAAGGTTTCTGAGTATAGGAACAAGAAGAATGAGAAATATTAGCTCTTCTCCTACAATATGAATGACCCATTCTCTATGGAGATCACCTAATCCATATCTGATGGGTTGGTTGGGTGTCATGATTGCTCTTATACTCTTTTCTTTTCTTTAGCTGCTATGCTCCCACTACAAGCGCAGTAGCAAAGAGGATGAAAATGAGTCAATAAGTGAGAATATTGAGATGGGGAAGAAGAATATGGAGGTACATGGTGGTGATGAGTTGGAGAGATTAGTTGTGATAATGGCGGGGAATGATAACCCTACTTTTATTGCTAAACTGTCTTCTATTGCAGGGCCTACAATCTAGAGGGTACATGAAGATGTTCTATTATTAATTTTATTTAGTCTAAAAGGAAACTTAATCTTTAACCCATATGTATTTTGACAGTGTATGAATCGGGAAGATATTTTGATTTACACAATTATAAATGAGGAACAAAATAGCTGTTGATAAGAAATCTATGATACTGTTGAGTTTGTACTATTTTTATGAGGTCCAATAGTGGTGGAAGCTGAAGTGTAGATCTACAGAAGCAAGGAGGATTGTACTCAGAATAATCCCAATTAAGTTTTCTGCATCTTATTTTACTTATTGTGATGATTGAAATCAACTTTCTTTCTTTTGTTTTGGTTTAAAGGACACATTTTATTTTAATTTGTTTATTGTGATGATTCTAATCAACTTTCTTTGTTTTATTTTAGCTTAAAAAACACATTTTAAGTTTTAATTTGTTTAGATGACCAATGTGAAACCATATTTTTGTTTTCAATAGAATCTACTCATCAATGTCATTTCAAATAAACCTCTAAAACAAACCAAAGCTAAAATTCTATTGTTTAAATCTGCATATCTAACCAAATAATTATTATGTTCTAATACTTTCATATTTATCATATTTATCATAATTATTGTGCTACCACAATACGAATTTTAATCAATATTAAATAAGTTTGATGAAAACCTAATTATTGCTTTGCAGTTTTATAATCTTCTTGATGATAAAGCTATGTTTTCTGGGCAACGCTGTATTATCATTAGGTTTAGGTGATCAATGAATTACTGTATACCTTATGCTAACAGTGAATGCGCATTATCTTGTACGTGGCCCTGTTTGTGCTTCTTCCTATCACCTTTGGGACAAGATTTTGCACGCTACACAATGTTAATGTGTGAGAAAAGTTAAATTGCTTAGAAATGTCAATGATGGGATCCTAAAAGCAGAATTTTTCATTTGAAATAAACACAAAAATTTATATGGAAAACATTAATAATCACTGACAATATTGTCAGGTCTATTATTTGACCAGTTGCAGTTGCAGGGGAAGTGCCTGCAACAGAAGGCGGATAGGTCTGATTGTTAAGGCAGTATGTTTGGAGGAACATGAATGAGTCATACAAATTAGTTAACTGTAAAAGGCCTGAATAAACCAAATGAATACATTTATAAACTAATGTTCCCCAATAAATGAGAGTGACTACAGAAGTAAAAAAAAAGGAGACATGAGGTGATCTATGTTGTAGAGTTATAAATATTAATAGTTGTGATATTGAGTAGTATATTGGATTGTATAACTGAAAAAGAAAATTTTATTAAAGTCAAAGAGTTAATTGTATAGTAAGACAATTTTTGTGTACATAACCCAACCAATGGTTGTTCCCAAATTTGAAAATTTTCCACCCACCATCCCCCATGCTACAGCATGATGTACTTGAAGAATATGTCATGAATATAGTTTTACATTTTTGTTTGTAGGCTATAATATTCCCAACCAAATTTTTTTTATTTGACCCAGAGTATTGTTGTTATCCACCTTCCATCCCCATGCTAGTAAGAGTAGCATGTTATATAGCCTTTTGTTGAATTCCATGTGATGTATATGATGAAAGACCTGCATCATTGTTTCATTTATATATGTTAGATTTGGATAACATATAAATTTGCTGAAGTTAAAAACTTTGAAAGTGTTGAAAATTTGAAAGTTAGTAGTTTTTAGTAATATTATACCTGATGGATGTGTAATTGCAGAATTGGAATCTCCTGCATGATTCATGTGAGTATTGTAAATTGACTAATGAGTGAACTTACAAAGCTTTCAGTTTGCAAGAGAAGTGCTTAGTTGCATTTATCTTACAGTATGTGTATATATATATATATATCCATGTGTATATATACAAGTATACATGTCTATATCAGTGTACATACATGTATACATATACATCTGATATATATACATATATATCTATATGTATACATGGATACATATTTAAGTTATCTTTGAGATTAAAAGCCTTCATGTGCACAAAGTCAATTATGTGATTTGTGTTACTCTAGCCAAATATTTTGTGGAGCAACGTTATGTTTAATATTGGCAAACCGATGCTATCTTTAATGATTTCATCCCCAAGGCTGTGCACAAATGTCGACGTTCTTTATGGCTACTTGCAACCTTTAATTCTAATTTGTTTTGTTGTTGTCAGCAATATTTCGCTTTGTGATTTTCGCTCTGGAAATTTTCACATAAGGTTGTTAACTTTTGTTCTCATTGTGACTGTTTTACTGGGGTTCTTTGTGACTTTGAATTTGCAAGGTAAGTTCCGCCGCTTGCAATGGTAAGATTTAATTTGTTTTATTGTTGTAAGCAATATTTCGCTCTACAAATTTTCGCATGGGTTTATATATAGTCATGCAGTTAGGTTTTGTTATCGTGCCTTGCCGTCGTCTCCGTGCATGCACTCTGTTTCCCGAGCGATGTTGTCTTTAATAATTTTTGTCCTCGAGGCTGTGCATGAATATTGACATTCTTTATGGGTCATTGCTTGGTATATATAAGAAATTATCTATTCAAGAAACTACCTATGCTAGAGATTGCAAGGATTCAACTACAAAATATTTTTCAAGAAACTACCTATGTCTAGAAACTACTTATTCTTTTTGGTGATTATTACACTATATACACTATATACCACCCTAAGAATGAAAATATAACTAGAAATAATATCTATAGTGTAATAATCACCATGAAATTCAATCCGTTTGCAGTTTCTATGTTTTTGGCAAGTCCAGTTTCTTCATTTCCACAACTCCATTCTGCTGAGGTGTCTAGGTAGAAGAAAATTGTCTTCTTATACCATGCATTTCTATTAAGACCATCCATTTTGTATCAATTCAAGGTAATTAAGTATTAGAACTAGGTATTATGACAACAAAAGATGAAGATGATATTAAGCATTATCTTATGTATCTTGCATGTTTGGATGATAAAGAAATGTGTTAATGATTTAAGCTAATGATAATAGAAATACTCTAAAATGCATATTAGATTAATTCCTATTGCAAAGAGAGGCTAAATGCAAGCTAAAATTGAGCATAAATGAGATACTAAAAGCTTGGATGATAAAATGGAGGGATATAGAGCTCTATTTATAGTGAAAATGGGTCAATGGAGGGTCAAGATTGGAGGAGTTATCAAGGGTCAGGATTGAAAGTTATCAATCCATGTTTACAATTTTCACCAATCAAATGGTGACAATTGTCAACATAAGACTATTTGAGAGGAGAGGTAGGAAGCATTAAATGCTTGAGGGGACATGATGGTTACCTTAAGAGGTAAGGATTAGGATTAGATTAGGGTTTATCCAATGGATAAAGCTTTTACCCAAAGGATAAACTCTTGTGCAAGGGATTAAGGAATAACCATGGTCAAAGCATTAAAGGATTGATGAGACCCTTGGGTTACATGAGGGTTAAGTTAGTCAAAAAGTCTCTAACCATGCAAGAGGGTTGAGTTAACCATTAATGGTTTGGAAGACTTTCAAGGTTAAGTTGTTGAAGACCTAAAGCCTTTAATGGTTTTCAAAGACTTTGAACATTTGAGAAGTGACTTCCCTTTTCTTAGGGATGTGACAATGATTAGGATAGGATTAGGCTAATTAGAAGGAGTTAGAAGAATCCTGAAAGGATTTAGGCATGCAAGTGGATTTTGTAGGAGAAAGCAAGTGGGAGGAATTATGGGATTTTCAATTAAAACAAAATCATTTATTTCAATTAAATGGTGTAATTTGCTTTTGGATAAATATTAAAATAAATATTAATTTATTTAAATGTGAATGTGAATTTTGGATTTAAATAAATCTTAATTTATTTACATGAGAAAAAGGAAGATAAAGCATTAAATGCTTGAAGACTTTGAGGGAAACCATTAAAGGCTTAAGAAGACTCTAGAAAGAAGCCATTAAGTTTGAAGACTTTAAATTTGAAGACTTTAAGTTTGAAGACTTTACGAGAAACCATTAAAGGCTTAAGAAGACTCTAGAAGGAAGCCATTAAGTTTGAAGACTTTAAATTTGAAGACTTTAAGGGAAACCATTAAAGGTTTCAAGTGGGTGAGGATAAATACGATTTTAAATAAAAATTTTTTATTTAAAATAGTTGTGCAACTTGCATTTGTAGGAAAATACAAGTGGGTGGAGGATAAATATGATTTTAAATAAATATTTTTTATTTAAAATAGTTGTGCAACTTGCATTTGTAGGAAAATACAAGTGGGTGGAGGATAAAGGATTAATTAAAATAAATTGCTTTATTTTAATTTGGTTGCAAGTTGGAGATTTAAATAAATTAGATTTATTTAATTGGGGTAAACTATTTAATTAAATGTAAAAAGTAGAGAGAAGGGGTTTAATTAAATAAAATGATTTATTCAATTAAATGATATAAAGGGCTTAAGTGAATTAAAATAAATAAATAGAATAATTTATTTAATTAAATAGAAGAATGTGGTGATTTAATTAAATTAGATTTAACTAAAATAGAGGAATGAGAATAAAATGAACATTAAATATTCATTTAGGAATATGGTCATTTTTATACATCTACACTATCAATTCTTTCAACTTCTACCACAATCTAACCAATAGTTTCTTTTCTTATCTAACAACTGGTAGAGTCAAAAGTGAATTTATATCCTTTATCACACATCTGACTCACACTTAGAAATTTGTGTTTTAGACCTTCTACATAATAAACATCACGTGCCTTCAATTTGCCATCAATATTCAGAGTAGCTTTGCCTTTTATCTTGATGGATGAGTTATCTCCAAATCTTATTGAGCCTCCATTCCAATATTCAAGTTTGATAATTTTATTTTTATCCCTGGTCATGTGATTGGAACAACCACTATCTACAACCCATAAGTTCCTTCTTTATGCATGTAGATTAGTCTACACAATCAAACTTGATTTTTCTTTGTTCTTGTATTTCTCAACCCAAACTGGTTTGTCTTCTTTCTGTTTGTCTACTGCAACTTCTTGTTCTGGTTTAACTACTGGTTTCTGATTAGGAGCTATCTGTTTGTACTTGATTTTCCTATGCTTTCAATGCTTTGCAATATGTCCAAACTCTTGATAGTTATAGCATTTCACATTGACATTAAAAGATGTCCCTTTAAAACTATTTTAGGATGTTGGTTGACTTCTCCTACATTCAAAACTCCTATGACAAAATCCATTACACTGATAACAAACAACATCCATATCCTAGAGTAAATTAAATGGATTTTTGCTTGCAAAACTAACAAGGGGATTATTCATTAGTCTACAATATACAACTTTAATCCTTGCCAAAATACCCCAAAGAAACTAAACAATAACAAGAAAATGGAGATAAATTTATTTCTTATAAAGATATAATAATAGCTAATGCAACACCTAACATTTCCATCTATTTACATTTATTAATAATTTAACCAATATGAACATACATCATTCCTCATTTCATCAAATAATGAAGCGGAAATAACATAACATCATTAAAATTTCCCTAGGGTACTTCAACATCATTACTTAATTCATTTTCACAATAATAACATACTACACACATGCTAGGTATATTTCATCTTCATTTAATGCATCATATTCTAATTTCCTAACCATGAGATATGCAACCTACAATATTACTTATTCTACATGATATACATAATTTCCTTTCTCCCAATGCATCTATATAAATCAATCATCTTTACTAGATCCAATTAACATCTTCTAACATATTCATCTCTTAATCTATGAATGTTTCTCTTTCAAGATTAATTTACATTCTAACCTGCTTCTAAACATTCCATGAGATAATACAACTAAACCATAATGGAAATCCATTCTATTCCAACTATAATCACTTTATATCGATGATTCATAAGATCACATCTCTACAATAGTACAATTGCAAATATGTCTTAATTCTAATTTTAACTACAATTCATCTTACAAATACAAATACATTACATATATCATGAGCATAGCTCTTTCTACTGCAACAATCCATCTACTATATACAATAATATTACATTACATACATTCCATCTTATTCATTATATAAATATGCTACAAGGTACATCCACAGTCCATCATGAAGAAAAATCCACATCCACGCAAGAAGAATCCAAGAGAACATCCCAATGGCTAAAAAGCACCAACAACCCAACCATGTGGAGCCAAAGGAACCACCCCCCATGCTAGGAGACAAAATAAGATCCCAACACACACTCTAAACCTAAGTTGGAACCTATAACCAAAGAGGCTAACCACACAAGGACTCTCAAGTAAGAACTCACATAATACAACAAGAATGAACTCCTAGAGGTGTAAAACTCATCAAGACATAAATGCATCCAATAAGCATAATCATAAATCATAAAGGGGGAACACATGTAGGAGTGGAGTGTCATCACATGCCATCCTCATAACATAATAACATAATAACACAAGGCACTAGCCCGATAGACATGTGGAGCCATCTTAGCCTATGAGAGACAAAGGGAGATTAGCTTACCATCTTCATGGCCTTGTCATACTTATCCTAAAACATCCTCCCTAGGACTAAGTCATGAGGCTCAAATCAATTTATCATCTTATTAATTAATCTAGCTACCCAACCCATCAATTATTAGGTTATGACTTATTTACAAATCATGGTAAACTCCAATGTGCCCTGGTGATCTAGACTTCATGCATCCTTACAAGGAACCTCATGCAAGTCTATCTCTTGTGACCCTGGTCATCAAAGGAATCCCACTCATCCTAACACGTACCAACAATAAATCACAAGAGGCTCTAGCAAAATAAACACATGAAAATAACACTCAATGAAGCCAACAACTTCTACACATACTCTCACAATATATGCAAGACTACAACAACCTCAATATAGAAAAACGAGCCTCTTGGCCAAAAATTAAAAAAGGCATATCAAGCCATCAAATGCTGCCATCAAATAAATGATAACATCACAGTAAGGCCAACTAACTTGCTAGCACAAAACAGTATAATAATCATCTCAAACATCCATGGCTTATCAACATGGAAGAGATTGTAAAATATCCACAATGGCATAGAGAAGTAAATATACTTAAACCATCAAAATATATCAAAACTATTCAAACCCAAACTAGAAAATATTAGTAAACCTCAAGTAAACCTCTGGTACAAAAATCAACTTGAGATAATACCTCAAAAATTACTAAAACTGAGAAAATACAGAACACAGATAGTTTAGCGCTTTTATCCCATAGAACGCTTTCATCTTGTAGGACAGCGCAAACATTTCCATAACCACACATACATCTTCTAAGAAAGTGTATTCATTCTTAGATTCGTGCTTATGCCTTCTGAGACAATGCTTATGTTGTGTAGAATAAGGCTTTTATAGAAACAACACATTTATATATTTCAAACGGAAAACTCAAAAAACTTGTGGCAGAAAAATATATTCCAAAATTAAACAAAGGGGCTCAAAAAACACATCAATATAGATGCCTAGAAACAAGGAATACATAGGTATAAACAAGGTAAATAAATTCAGAGTATAACTCAACATTTAACCAAAATTTCTTCATGGCAATAGACATACAAAACCACTTCAAACTCACAGACAAACCAATGAAACTAAATCCAACCACTTTTAGACCAAAAGACTCTCAAGGGAAAAATATTCATTCAACTCCCATACAACAAAAGATTCATTAACCAGAGATTTTCACAAACATTTCAAAGAGCTGAGAGATGACATGCACAAAAAAAACCGAATATATTTCTCTAGTGACTATATGAAAACTCTTATAACATAAAGTTTCTTCCCCAAATATTAATCTCTAACAATATTAAAACTATAGAATGACATAATATTTTCAACCCAATCCCAAAACACTTGGATGCACAATGCATACACAAAGAAACCATTAAAATAAAAATGCAAAAGTAAAGAATTTTAACCTGCAACCTGATGTAATGGAATGAAACTAAAGAAGATCTCCCACAAAACCAAACCACAATCCAACCAAGCTCCAAGAAGAACCAAGAGTAAAAGAAATCCAAAAACCAGGGAAGAATGCTTGTTGGAAAATTTTCCAGAGAATAGCCAACTTGAAAACCATCATGAGAATGAAAATAAAAAGGAATAATAACCAAAAACCCTAGCCTCAATCTTGGCTAATCAAAATATTCCATTTTGGAATATATTTTACCAACCCACCATATATTATAATTTATTCTCCCATTTGAATTTAGCCAATGAGAGTAATGGGTAGGTATAGTAAATATAAAATATACTTATCTAGCTAAGTAGGAATGCTTTATTATTATTTTAATTTAATGTGTTCATACACCCCACATAGGAAATAAAAGTCAACCTATTAAATAAACATAAGCTATAAATAAATAATCCAAATGAGGATTAAAATTAAATAAACCAAAAGCTAATAAAATAAAACAAAGAACTAAATAAATATAAGATATCAAATAAATACTAAACCATAGAAAATCAAATAAATAGTTAAACAATCAAATACAATTAAATATTAAATGACAAATATAAAACAAATATTAAACAACAATAATAAGGCTTACCAAATATTAAATAATCATAAAACCATTAATTATCAAATAAATATAGATATCAAATAGTTAAATTTTCAAAACTAATAATTTAAATACATAAAAAATAAACATTACTAGATATAAAATCACACATCAAGCACAACATAATTACTCTAACATAATCATGTAAATCAACCAACATAAATCGTACTCACAATACCAAATTGACAAAGCTTACTAACTGACATGGCGTATTATGCAAAGACACTGACTACTCGCGGTGAACAAATTAGACCTAGAGTATGTGAAGGGAACTCATGTCATCTCCAAACCACATAAACCATTGGCATTAAAGACATGCTCAGACCTGTGAATCTAGGTGGAGTCAATGTCTGGTACCTGCAAAGTCTTGCAACCACAAAATGACTATACAACATATATATATATAGAACAAGTAAGTGATAGAGAATTGTGATGACACATCCCGCTTGCAATGAGTGATGTGGAATCATCTCTATCACGAAGATAGTCAGACAATAGTCAAACACATCTCATAAACATCTCATCAAATGTAATCATGAAGTAGGGTTAGTGTAATCATAATCATCATCAATTCCATGATAAATCTAATCTATCAATAATTCATCACATAGTGAGTATATAAAATCCATCGAGTACACATATCATCAAATCACATGATCAATCATGATAGTACCAACATCCATATAGATCATCAAAATAGCATATGTCCAATAGTGTCTAACATCAATAATAAGTAACTAAAGCCCATGAGTAATTATCATCCAAATCATCAAATATAATCTAGATAAGTCTATCAAGCATAATATAAAAGTCAACTCTAGTCAAAATAAGTTAAATCAATGGTGGACACTATAACAACTCTATGTCCAAACTTATTACATTGGTAGCACTAACTGTGGAAATTGGGTGCATACCAGTCTTGTTGCTTTGAAATGACAAACCTTTGTCTGACTGCATGTCTTCCTCTTATGTTGTTGATTTTGGTGAATCCTTCACTATCAACCTTGGGCTTGCTTTTATGATTTGCATACCGGTACGATGTGTGAGCCTTCTAATTTTGAGCATATCTGTTTACAAGCTTATTTCTTGTAGCCTTAGCATAGGTCTTCTTGCCAGTATCTTTGTTGACTATAAAGATTTGCTTCTCTCTACTTTCAATTGAAGAAGTGAATTGTATCGCCTTACCGGATTTGTCTTGGCTATTTGAACATTGTCCTTCTTCAAATCCTAAACCACTGATATCATTTGAATGCTTCTATTTGCTCAACATCTTGTCTAAAGATTCAGTGTTTCCCTCATACTTAATCCTCATCTTTAGTTCATCCTTACTCTTTTCAAGTTCCTTTCTAAGTTTTACAATTTCTTCTTCCAAATTTTTCTGCTCTATTTCCTTCTTTGTCAATTCAGAGGATGTAGCTTCGCATATCCTTTAAGCTTCTTCCCACTAGAGTTTCAAGTAAAAAATTACTTGATTGGACTCATCTACGGATTTATTTAGGAGATCTTGTTCTTTTGTTGCAGAAAGCTTGAATTTCTTGAGTTCACTTTTTGTCTTAACTCCTCAAGAGCACTTATGAGCTCACCTTCTAGATCCACTTTAGATTCAATGTCTTCATCTTCCTCATCTTCAACAACTAGTTCATATAGTGCCATAAAGAGATTAACTTTTCTTTCATCCTCATGGCAGTTATCTTTTGTTGCACTCTCTTCATCTGTGGCATCATCCTTAATTGTATATTGGCTATTCTACTTTTGGTATCTTCTTCTTCCTTGTCATTAAACTTTCTTCTCTTTGTCTTTATTGAAAGATATACCAGAGCTCCTTTTCTCATCTCCACTGGTTTCATTGTAGGGACATTTTGCAGCAAAGTATCCTATTTTACCATAGTTGAAACATTTGAGTGGCAAATTTCCTTTATACTTATCGGTTCCTCTCTTCAGCTTTCTAATAAAATTTTCTACCCCTGCATTTGAGTCCCCACTAGATGCTTTATGCGGAACCTCTTCCTTGCACTTTTTGGTGGAATTGAAAGAAGCCTCTTTCCTTGAAGATCCTTCTCTGGTTGTCCTTATCTCATAAGAAGTTAAGGATCCAAATAACTCATCCATTTGAAGGTTTTTTAGATCCTTGGCTTCCTCTATAGCAGAGACCTTAGTATCATACTTACTTGTGAGTGATCTAAGTACCTTTTTAACAATAATTTCATCAACAATTTCACCTCCAAGTCATCTAATGGTGTTCACAGTTTCATATACTCTATGAAAGTAGTCTACAAACTTTTCTTCATCTTTCATCTTCAAGCCTTCAAGCTAACCTCTTAATGATTTCATCTTGGCCTCTTTGACTTTGGCATCTCCTTCGAATAATATTTACAATTTATCCCAAGTCTCCTTGGCAGATCAGCAGTGCATGACCTTGACAAACTCATTATCTAACAACCGACTTAGAATAGCATGTTTAGCCTTCGTATTATTCTCATACTCCTTCTTAGCATCTGGGTCAGTGGGAGGAACACTAGGGACATTATACTAATTCTTTAGAGACATCCAAACATGAAATCCTAGGGAGGACAAAGATGTTTTAATTCTTCTACACCAAAAGTCATAGTTGGTTCAATCAAACATGGGATCTTTAGAAGAGGAGGAGGACACATTTCTTGCCATTGTGTTCTAAGACCAAAATCTACCCAAGATAGAAAAAGCTTATTTGATTGGGATCCTAGGCTCTGATACCAATTGATTAACACAATGTACCACCGAGAGGGGGGGAATCAATAGTACCCCATAATTTAAACCTTTAAACCAAACTCTTGGTATCAATTAGTAAATTAAACACAAGGAGGATATACTATTGAGTTAAGGAAAGTTATCAAATGCAAACACACAAAGATACTCAACACATAGAACTATATATACAAGGGAAAACCTAGTGTGGGAAAAACTTGGATGAGAAATAATGCTGGAGACTACTGCTCCAATCCAACCTCACAATAAATACTGATTACAAAGTTTAGGGCACCAACCCACGGAGTACCAACCCCTACACCAAGATCCAACTTAGTGATATATAATAGATCATATTCTTGATACAAATGAGTTTTGTAACTCTTTCAATCAAAATAATTCACTGATTTAACTCTTATCTATTGGTTCTCCCTTGATCAGTTCTCTGTTGATTCTTTGTTCTATGTTTATAACTTTTCTACCCTAATTCTATCTTGCATACCCTTCACTAGTACACTCTATTTTCTCCTTCACCATCTATAGCTTTCTTCCTTAATATCCATTTCCGATTCACACAATCGTTGTTCTATTTGGCCGCTTGCTGTTGGGACTATTTAAAATTGAGTCAAGTTTAGAGGCCCAATTCAAATTTTTTCTCTACATGTCAGAAAGGTATCCTAAATAAGTCAGTTTGAATCGCCTAGTTTGCGAGAGGTTAAAATGGAACCGGTTGATTTTCTAAGGGTAAAGCTTTGAATCATGTCCTGCACCTTTCATTTGGCCTATGAAGTGATGTGCAACTTCAAGAATTTAGTTTGGATAAGTTTACTAGGTATCCATTTTGAGGGGTCAGCTGAAAGTGCATTTCAGGCACAAATGCAGATTTTATTGAGTAGCCTACTTTGAGCAGTTATATCTTTTGTCCTATTCATTTTCATGAATAAATTCAAAATGGATTCAATTGTATGCATAAATGTGAGTCAATCTACAAAGTTTCAAGTCTTAATGAATCCATCTGCTCAGTTTTTGAAGATCAATCCGTTTGCAGTTTCTATGTTTTGGCAAGTCCATTCTAAACAGATATTCATGATTTTCATGGTGATTATTACACTATATACCACCCTAAGAATGAAAATATAAATTGACCCTTCTAGACAATAAATGACGCATTGATTTTCATGGTGATTATTACACTATATATCCTAATGCCATTTATTCATAATGAGAAATTATCTATCAAGGATACTGGGGTTGTAACCATTAAACTAGGAACTCAATAGCTAAAGGATCTCCAGAGCTCTATAGCTTCCCAGAACTCATTAACTTCGAGTTACCCTACTAGGGGATTTGAATCAAGCCTATTAAGACTACCCTGTTAAGGGATTTCACAACTGTTGAGGTGGTTAGAGATCAACAGAAATTATAATGATCTGGTAATAGCATTCAATGCTTATGCAGATCTGCTTTGGCTCCTCTTTACCAACACATTAATAAGAAGTAGTGATGCCCACAAACCATGTTTTTATGGACTAGAATATTTAATCATGTCCCAAAAGAGTTACATAAAAATAATAAACATGCAGAAGGGCTCCAAAAGTCACTAAGCATCAATATCATAATCAGCATGGAATATAAATGAAGTCAAAAAATGACTATAACGGTGGAATCCATGATGTGAATGTCTTGGAAATGGATTTGTATAAATCAATTATCTATAATAATGGGTATAATTAATGGATTACCATTATCATTAATCTTATCAAGCTTATCAATTGCCAAAAATATAGGACCTATATCCTCTCCAAAATATCTCCAAATGAATCAAAAAGTCAATCTTGACTTTACCAAACATAATGACACGCAAACAACCCCTAAAAATCCCTCAAAAGAAAACAAAAACCCCCTATATATCCTTCACATGTTGGCAACTATCTCTAATGAACCCTATATGCCCTTATTTGTATTTAAACTTAACAAGATGAGTGAAAGGTTTATAATGGCACCTACTAACTCATTTGTTTACAAACAATTCTGATACATAGTACATAAAATCACTCATCTACTTGTGATAAGGCATATCAACATGATGGTAAAAATGACCATAGATATAGGGTTTACAAAAAGAAAATAAGGCATAAAATACCTAAGCTTCACACATTATTCAATGGCCACGGGGTATTGTGTGTGTGAAAAAGTGAACCTGTAGCTGCAAGCACAACACTTCAATTAAGTCATTATAAGCATGATTAGTAATCAATAATCAATAAGAAATAAACCATAGAAAAGCGACTAATTGCCTTCTAAAAGATGCGAGTATAAGATTGCTCTCAGATTTTTATAAGAAATACCAGTGACTAGACTACACCAAGACGAAGGATTTAATCTATATGATATTAAGCTATATGGATGCAAGATGGATGAATAATTCAAGCAAATTCAAGCAACAATGCATGCAAGCAATAATGAATGTAAAATGGATGCAAGTAATCTAAAAAAGCACAATGATTTCAATGACTCCAGAGCGAAATTAGCATGATAATAATTTCCAAGCATGTTCTCAAAAATCTCTGGGGTGAATTGGAATGAGAGCTGAAGACTGAATTTATAGAGAATTACAAAAAGCTCAATTTAGGATTAATTGAAAATAATTGAGAAATCAGGTTGAGTTAACCTTGAGATAGATTCCAATTATAGTTTAATTGAAATGCATTCAAATTAGAAGTCCAAGTTGCATTGGAAAATAATAATAAATTAGTTCCATGCATATCTGATAAAAATAGATAATTCTTTGTTTTATTCAAGAAAAGAGTTTTCTTAATGCAACTGAACTTCTTTTTCTGAAAAGCTTTGAATTCCAATTTTAGAGAATAATTCAACAATTCAATTAAATTGCTTTTCTGATTTCAAGTTCTAAATTTAGAAAAAGAAATAATATCTCAAGTTTGATTTCTCTCTCAATTCAATTCTTTTTTTGGACTTTTATTTTGTTTCAATTCAACTCTTTGTAATAAATTAATTCATCTTTTGTAATAAATTAATCCTTTCACATGATTCAATGGCAAATTTATTAATTAATTAAATATGCAAAGATATTTAATAAATTAAAATGGGATAATTGATCAAAATGATTATTCTTGAAATAATTCAATTAATTAAATAAATATTTAATTAATATTGAGTGGTTGATTTGCCATGTGATTTTTAATAATTAAAGAATTAATAATGTGCTCAAGATTGATTTAATTGCCTTTGGTTAGGACCTTGGTGATGTTGTCGAGATTAGGAGCCCATGGTTTAGATGACCAATTTTAGGGTATTAAAGGTATTAATTTATATTTGCATAAAAAATAAAATTCTACCAAAATGTGGTTGGTATTTCTCTTAGGGAAAGGATAACCTTAAAGTAAAACTCAGCAAAGAAAGAGGAAGACATTTCATTATATTTGGAGCTTCATGAAGAAGCTTTCTCTGTTGGCTAGGGTTTTGAAACCCTAGCCAACCACCTATGAACTCGGCCGCTAATGATGAAGATGAGGGTTTCGCCATCATGAAGGTTTTAATACTTGTGTATATTCTTTAGTTGTTGTTATGATAGCTTTATGAAGATTCAACAAGGAATGCGAGGTAAGTTTATCACTTTCCATATCTCTATACCGTGCACTTTCTTTATAAATAATATTGTAGATTTGCATTTTGGCAACTAGGTTTTCTTAAGAGAATCACATGGGTTGTCATTGCATCATAAAAGACCATTTTTACATGAGGCTTGTGGCCTCATTGAATGCATTTCTATTAAAACATTTCAAGCCGCCATAAGGGTTTTCTGTTTTTTCTTGTATCATCAATGAATAACATCATGCTCGAACTAATTTTGTGTTTAGGAAGATATTATCTTGAATTTTTTCTAGATTTCATATAGCTAAAAGGCACTTATGGCTGAAAGAGTCATTATTTTTGTTAACAATTTTACTTGATTACTCTGTACTCAACTTACTGTATTTGTTGCTACAGGAACATTTACTGTCATTATTGACATCTTTTTCTTCAAGATTGTGAATACCCTATATACTACTCTATTATGTACCTTTGTTTCAGGTTAGGGATTTTGGTTTGACAATCACCCTAGGGTCTTTTCACTATTACAAAACCTTTCTTTATATGTATTTATGGGGCTTTTGCTTTCGTACTCACTATCATTTCTAGCATCATGCAAACCATGTTCATAGGATTTTATGTGTCATAAAGGCTGCAAGACATTGTGTCTATATTGAGATCTTGGTATATGCAATCTTTTAAGTGTTTGGACTGTTACATTGTAAGATTGCTCCTAGAATATGCATTGCTAACTTGTTGTATTTTGTTTTGAAACCCTCCTTTGGACTAAGGTTTGTATCATTGACTAACTACTGCAAGTTATTTATCACTGCTCTAGAGCTTCTCTTGACCGTACTCTACCTCTATACCTTGCTAGTAAGGGTTGCATATAGATTGTGTACTATGTTTTGACAATGGAGAAGAAATCATTGTATTCTCATCCTTTAGATTGAGGCCCTTAGCATCTAGGACTGAGCATCTAGGACTGTACCATCACACTTTCACATAGGGCTCCTTAGGTCTATTTGGGAATTAATCTCTATGTATGGGCTGTGATCTTATTGTATACTGCTAGGGACTACCTTTTACTTCAAACTTTTGTAGTTGAATCCTTGCAATCTCGAGCTAATTGGTGTCTTTTGAGATTTTCTTAGTGCCTTCACTATCTTGGGCTTCATAATCATAGCTCTCAATATCATCTTTTAATTAAACTCTATGATTCCACTTTCAAACTTTGGTATAAGTATCACTGTTCTACAAAGCTTTTGCTCACATATCTCTGATTTCCTTGTTTTGAAAGTGATATTGATTTCCTGCAAAGTTCTTGTTACTATGAGACCTCAATACTCTGTCTAGATGCTTTGTAGGTTGTTGTATTCTTGAAGTTGATATATGTATTCAATTCTCTCTATTCTTTCACATTCAAACATCTTTTCTGATGTATTAGGCATTGACTTCCAGGCTTATATTCTTTTCAAAATGGAACACTGGCAATGCCTTTTAGCACTGTTCTACCTTATTTCGATATTGACCACCTTTTTCTCCTTAGTGTAAATTGTTAGGAAAAGAAAAAGGAAGTCATGTCAAAACAAAAATAGAATGTTGAATCTGCACTTGGTCTCTGCAAGGTAGCATGATGTCTTAGGTTATGAATCCCGAATGATGAACTTGTAAGGGTTCATACTTTGTAACTCTTACTATCAATCTATCATTGTATTACTTAGTTTTATATGCTAGCAGGCCCAACTCAACCCTTGTGAGAGCCACATTTTACCCCACATGTTAAAAATGAACTTGATTAAACCTATATCTGCACATGACACAAATATGTTAGAAAAATATATGCCTATCTCAGGTATACATGATGATTCTTTGTGGTTTTCCTGTGCACTTAAGATATGCATTGCTTTTAAGTACTCATAGACTTGAATTTACACATAAATGGGTATAGTCTATATATGATGATAGAGACCTTTCATTGCTTGGAGCTTTTCATAGCTCTAACATCATTTATTGCAATGGATGCAGGTACTGCGACAACAATAGAGCAAAGAAGGACACTAGCAACTGGAGATAGACAAAGAATCAGGACAACATTCAACCACTAGTCATTCAGGCAATGACTAGTCCCTTTCTTCTTATGTACATTTTAATTTCAGTATACCTATTCATGTATGGAAATTTCTTTATGTGTATTGAACAAGTATTGGGTAGTCTCATGGCTTGTGTGAGAACAAATGTACATACTTTCAATAAAGATTACTCTTTCGGGAAAGATTTCCTGAATCTTTTTCATGTTTCATGCATGTGTATAAATGAAGTACTGTAATCTTTTATGAATTCATTCTTGCATATGAATGCAAAATGGAAATGATTTGTAAATGCATCTTTCTTTTACTTCAGTTATCTCATAAGACAAAAACAGTCAACCAAAATGAACTATGAGTAAAATTTTGTTAACAAGAAAATAAAACCAAAGAAATTAATTATTACGGTCTCTGGATGAAGGTGATATAGCATGTTTACTAACTAAATTTTAAATGTTTGAAGATCATTACTAAATATTAGCCTATCAGCTTGCTCCATGTTTCTTACCTTTTTTTTTTGCCAAAGCCTAACCCTCCCACATTTGTCATGTCCTTCCCTGTATTGTATGATTCAAGAAAAGGAAGATAACTAAAATCCACACCATTTTGAATAAATAATTTTACTTTGAGAAGGAACTGAATGGGTTAAACTTTCTAACATATTCCCTTGATCAAACTTGATTTTCAAAAAGACTCATTTGATTGATTGATCTTATATCTTAATTATGCTTAAAAGTAATATATATTGATATTTTTCTTACTTTCATAATTTTTTTTTTAAATTGAATAAATTCTCTATATCAATGAAAAATCCTAATCAAAAATCCATTTAACAAAATTTCCCGAAAGCCCCAAAAGTTTTAGCTGCCCACCTGTAAATAAAGAAACAGATTTTACACATTAATATGTTATCAGTGAGCAGTTTGCTACTAATGATTCTTTGGTAAAGCTTAGGAAAGTGAAGCCTCTTTTGAAAATTTAAAGGCATGTTTTAATACTTTTGCAAGCCACTTGGATTTATCCTTTACTATAATAAAAAAAATATATAGATAGTGCCCCTTCTTGCAACTTTAACTCGATGAAATATGTATACGGGAAATGGATTGGAAAAGGGTTAACTGATCAAATTCCTTTGCCCTTAATTGCTACAACATTGGGAGCTAAGCCCAAGACTAGTTTGAAATGGAACAGCTGGCAACCTATATAAATTACACTTCATTTAATTGAGCAAACTGGAATATCCCTTCTTAGGGATTTTGGATTCTACTGAATGGGCGGAGGAATTGCGTAAATGGCGTCGTATGCCGGTGTCGTTGACAATGAAACTGAATCGTCAAGACTCCTCGTACACTTATTTAAGGCGTTTTGTGCATGTTAATCCTCAGACTTTCCTATTCTACAGAATTAAAAATGGGAAACAGATCAGATATTGGTAAGACATTTACGACCTTGTTCATGGTCATACTGATTCTGGGAGGCGCATTCATGGTGGAAGCACAGGACTGCAAAACTGATAGCGATTGTGCTGGCCCTTATCCCCGTTGCTGCGATCGACTTAGTGGTGGGTTTTGTTGCGATCCCTATTTAGTCCCTCCTGATGAGCTAAATCGTTAAGCCTTCGCAAATGATCACATGGCCTTTGTTGCTGCTTTGTTGTGTTTCTAATATCTATGTCCCAATATAGATTATTCAGTCTTCTCACCTACGTTTATATAGGTTTGCTACTGCCATAAATATAGTAAAGATGTATACATCATATACGGCAGGGCTTTGTGCTACGATATAAAAGATGTTGAAATAATTTTAGTGAGTATTAGATATATGTTTGTTGTCCTCCTTCCATATTTATAGTTGAATAAGACTGTATATGTCATATACAGCAAGGCTGTGTTATATGATATGTAAGAATTTTAATATATGTAACGTATGTTCTGTTGAAATAATTGAATTATTCTTGATGATAAAGACTACATCAAAGCTCAATCACTGATATGAGTCTATGGATCTGACTCAATCGATAAATCAGTGTAAAAATTATTCTAGGTTTGGAGAATATAAGTTGTCTGGCGATAATTGAATATAAATCTAATAATAGCTAAGAGGCGAAGGACCTTAGACTTAATAATTTTTACTCTTTGATTTCACGCCTCCCATCTAGTTAGAATACATAAGAGAGGAAGGACCTTAGACTCAAAATTTGATTTCACACCTCCCGCCTAGTTAGAATACATAAGGACTCCAGTCTGCATAAGATTGTGGGGCTTCAAATTTCTATGGTTTAGCCTTTCCATAAATAATGCTTCTAGGCACGAAAAATTTGTAAGGCATCTTGGGTCTAGTGAATAAATAATAGATTAAAATAGTCTCTAGTTAAAATTGATCATCTCACATAATCTTAATATTCAAACTATGTTTAAAATTGAGGGTAGCTAAGTTAAATCAATGAAAATAAATTATTTTCATATATATGTGATCTGAAACTGATTTAACAATTTAACAATTTGGATAAATAGAACTCTATTTGACAATTATATAAAAAAGAATTTTAATCTTTAACCGTGAAATAAGATCTAGATAATCAAACTTGTGAAGATTAATAGATTAACTAACCTCAATTATATGTGAATGAAGAAATTAATTTACTAACATATAATCATGATGTGTATACAGAAAGAATGTGGGTGACTATAGTTGTAGGTCCCAAGATTCCTGAGTTTGGATCGTATCCCAATTACTCTAGGTGTGAAACATTAAATGAATCCCATAAAGTCTATGATTATGTTGGACAACCACAAGGGAATTATTAAGATGGGTAGGACCTCCCTCACACGTAGCTTTGCTAAACAAAGAGTGTCTTCCTTAGGATGTTGCAATAACTATGAACACAGGAAACTAATGCTTACCCTTATACAAATCATACCAAATGTAAACTGCATTAAATTTTTGAAATATGAATTTTGATAGCCACTATTGGTGTTGTGTATACTAAGCTATGATAATGACTAAAACAACGTATAGCATAAATTCAAAAGGCATTTCAATTTCTTTTCTTGCAAGGGTGGGGTGTATTTTTTAATGATTGGGA
>NC_081415.1:211173302-211238578 GCF_030272615.1 Cryptomeria japonica | reverse complement strand
GACATTTATACAAAATGTGGAAGCATCAATGAGGTATGTGAATTGTTTGACTGAATGCCTCCAATAAATGTCGGTTTATGGAATGGTATGATTGCATGGTATGCACAAAATAGTTTTAATGGAAAGGTTCAAATTATTTCAACTGAATACTCCTCCAATCTGAGGGAAAATGGGAGCTTTGGAATACATTTTGGACATCCATCACAAGATAAATAGTAGAGGAATTTTTTTAGTTGGTGTAGCTGCAATTATCCTGTTAGAGGCTAGTTTTCTAGATACTATTATGCTGGCATCTACCAATTACGGTGATCCTATTCCTATTGAGGTGGGTTGTGGGTTTTTCCTTGCTCCCATGTACGTAATTGTTGTGTTTGTAGGGGTTTATGCTACTAATAGGCTTAGGGGTGCCTTTCAAAATGCATTGGTAATTCATGTTCTAGTTCACTCCTTGACTACACTTTCTATTGTGCTTAATTTTTTTAGGGATGGCTAGGTAATTGTATTGTTTCATGGATTCTAGGTGCCTGCCAAACCTAATTTATTTTTAAATCTTGGTGATCCCTCTCCTTATATGAGAGATTATTTGTTCAAGGTATTCTTATAGGGAAAAGGTTTTAGAGAGCCTTTCAAAACACATTGCTTGTTGTCTATTCCCTTAGCTACTTTTGTCTTGGCTTAATTTTCTTTTTTTGGAATCTGGTTTGGGGTTCTTACCTAAATGCCTTCGATCTAAAATTTTTTAATCTAATGTAAGGTTAGGACCCTTTTTCCTGCCAATTTGATACTCCAATAAAAAGAATCTCTTTCAAAAAAGGGTTTTCTCTTTTTTAATTTTGGTTTTCTCACTGCTTGTTAGATCCTCTTTTTTCTTAGTTGGTTGTTAGAGAAGGGTTTGGACCCTCCCCAAGTACCTAGTATTTAGACTAATTCAAAACATTCTAATGTGACCTTTTTTAATTGGAACTATTTAAGTCACATAATCAATATGTTACAATGATGAATTATTTTATATATTTGTTTTAAAAACTATAATGAAGTGGGATAGAAAATAGAATTTTACTTGATCATAAATCCTTTATTAATTTCTTCATATAGTGATGGGTTTGAAGATAACGGCCTTCTCATTAGAACGTTTATTCAAGATCTCTAACTAATTTGGTTATTATTTGCTATCATTAATGTATCCTATATTGCATGATAGAATATTATGTCTTAATTCTCCCTAATTGGTCTTTTATCTCAATTTTTTTAATTAAAAATAAAGGCGATGATTAGATTTCTTTCTTTAGTGCTATCTTTCTCTAGATTAATTAATTAGGGATTATATTAGGAACATTTACCATGAAATGAATATAATATAAATATTACATCCATAATATAACAAATCACCATAATAGGCTATTATAAAATAAACATTAAATTACCATTAAAAACCCATAAACCATAAAATAGTGAAAATAGATATAAATTAGTAAATGTCTCCCTACAAACACCACAACCATAACCAAAAAAATCATAAATCGCAAGGGATAAATAAGAACTCAATAATTCCAAAATCTTGAATTCACTATATTACGATCCACTAGCTATTCAACCTCTATTGCACTAGGGTTCTACATTACATTTGTCAAGACACTACCAACTATGGGATCAAGTAATGGAACCTATTTCATGAAATAAATCCCTCCTATGCCAAGCTCTATGGATCTTATATCTTAAAAATAATAGAATTGTGGAGATGATAGAGAAATCTACTTACCACTTATTATGAATCACCATGAAAATAGTCAACACCTACCATACAATTACATAAGAATTATGAAGAAATAGCAAGTTACAATGCAGTAGCTTCAATTATTCATTGGTTATAGTTAAAAATCATAAAGGATTTGAATGGCTCTTAACATCAGATGCCACTAATAATTTTCTTCCCTATTTATCACCACTTCTTCTTTAAAATTCAATATATTCGTATCTTTAAATGTGTAGGATATAGAAAACATATAATATCTACACTCTAAGCTACACTGGGGATAAATACTGCCAATCAATATCAAATCCTTCCATATGAAAGCCTTCTAATGTAGGGGACATGATTAACAAAATTACTATTACCCAAAACTGACTTAAGGAACCTTGAGGCAACTATTTCATTAGAAGTGAAGGTTTAAATCAATCTTGTATCTGCGAGTTGATTTGTTCTTAAGAGATCCCTTCTAATAATGATGCTTGATTTTCATGGTGATTATTACACTATATACCACCCTAAGAATGAAAATATAAATTGTACCAAAATACCACATCATTGATTATTACCAATAATAAGATAGAATAGTTAAAAACCACCACATTATGTGAATTCAACAATGTTCCATGCATACTACAGAAATGTAGAAAGATGCTTTAATGTGTATAGATTATTACAATACTATTTTACTAGACCAAGACTAATTAACTATTTCTTATACCTCAACTAAAAATATTTTGAGTTTTCTTTGCAACCCATGTGAAAGTACCATCGTCAAATATGATGGCATTAGGATTCTTGAAAGTTGCTCTCTTATTCATTTTTGGAGCATAAAGATGAAAGTTTCCTTGATTTCATATATATGGAGGGAAAATCCTATTTCTCTTACATTATTGGTAGATAACAAGAGTTAGAAGTTGGATTTTTGCACTTAAGAGCATCAAGAGGCAATGAAGAGGGTTTCATTTGCTCGTTAAATTGTTTGTTTATTAATTTTTTATTGGTTCTTTGCCATATATTATTTTGATTTAATTATTAAATTTAATCTCTATGTCCATAAGAAACACATATTTAATATAATAGAATTAGAGCTACAAGCATAGTATCCATTCTTATCTTAAGCTGATCAAACTACTTAATTAGTGTATTGAAGGTTTGGATGTGGTATGAGAAACATTGAAAGAATAGAGGATGTCTAAAGAGGCTGAGAAGTAATAGGGAATAGAATGGAATGTTAGTGGAAGGAAAAATCACACCAAAAATGAAGAGTTGTCATATGATGACAAGAGAAATGATATAAGAAATCATTATAAACATACTTAAATGAATAAAAATTATCTAACTTTAGAATGATAACTTTAGCTTGAACATAAATGATTACAATTTAATAACATGACAAATCTTACACATAATAAACATTGACAAAATAAAAATTTCATCAATTTCAACCTAAGAATTTCATCATTTATGAGAAACCTTCTTAATCTCAGATATTCTTCAATAGTTGGCACATTGAATTTTAACTACAATTATCTATGATATATAAACATCTTTAAAATATGTACCCTAGCAATTGCAACTACAAGATGTGACAAAATTCCTCTATTATTTATCCTATGATAGATGTTCATACCTTGTTCCAAAACTTCCAATTTAGTGCAGGCTGGGAAGATACTAGAAAAGCTTTATACCTGACAATTGTATTTAATTGAAAGTCTCTAAAGCCTTTCCCACAAACCCATTCTGTTCATATCCTATAATCAGGTGTTCTGTGGGAGCAATTTCTCTAAGGCATTCTGTCAAATACTTGGTGTGCCTTATCTCATCTCATATATTTTGCATACATGACTGCCAAGGCAATTGTAGCTACACCAACTAATACAATTCCTCTACTATTTATCTTGTGATGGACATCCATAGCGTATCCCAAAGATCCCATTTTCACAAAGGCTGGGGGATGTTGACAGAGCTTTACACCTGCTAATTGCATTTGGTTGAAAGCATCTGGACACTTTTCAGTAAACTCATTTTGTACATATCCTGCAATCATAGCATTTCATGAGCCGACATTGCTTGGAGGCATTCTGTCAAACGGTTCATGTGCCTCATCGATGGTTCCTACCGTTGCTCCTCCAACTGTGGCCCCATAGAATTGTAGGGCTCTGTTGTTGGATCCCATAGAATTGTAGGCATGCCACATTATGTTTATCAGAGCATTTTCGACTGCATAAAATTTCCTAGAGCATGTTCGAAGGTAATAAGCCCTTCTGTTATGGTTTGATGGATGTCTACCTGCCCAAAAGCTCTCATATTGGCACAGGGAGGGAGTACGCTAGAAATAAACATCAATATGGATGGAAACCTATTTGTTCCATATGGTAAGACTTCTGGGCAGGAATAATTTGAATTCGAATGTTAACAACTGTTCATTTGAATGGAACAGATGGGAATGTATGTTTAAGACAAACCCGCCCATTATTACGCTACTGGGGGTGGCAACGTGAGAATGGGAAGAGGTGAGAATAATATTTATCTAATATTTTGTTCTTTTTTTTTTTAAGTAATGCCCGTGGTCATCGGAATTTTGACGAATGCAGGCACATTTTGTAAAAAACCACAACTTTCATTGTCAATTCCTTCTCCGTCAAAACTAGATGTTGAATTATCGTCAGAATTTCGATGAATGCGGGCAATTTGTTTTAAAAAAATCAAATTTGGTCACAATATACCTTCTCCATCGGAATTTTAGGCCAAATGTATTAGTGTGTTTACTATTCAAATTAACTATTTTTATGATATATTACAAAAAAACAACAACAACAACAACAAAAACTTAACAAATCGATGAACTTTTAAAGGCTTTATTGAAACAAAGGGTAAGCTAAATTGTAAAAGGCCCAAAATATCCATTTTCTAATCTTTACAAATTTCAATGGTTGATTTAATTCAAAGCGATATACCAAGACCACATTCACATCAACTTGTTCTCACAATGAAAGATGAAAATAATTATCTTATGAATAACATTTATATCAATTCATATATCTTTTTTTTCTTGGTTCCCTTACCTCTTACCCTCCCACTGATAGAGAAAATAGGCTCAGTTTCCTTGGAGATCTCAAACCTGAAGACCACTACTGACATATTGGCAATAGCCGAAAATGGGGCTGTTGACTACTTTAAGATTATTAAGTGGGGTTTTCATGAGATAAAGGACTTTAACATAAAGAACATGGTTGTCTCTAGTAAGATAGATGATATGGAAGCTAAAGTGGTGCCTCAGAATGCTATTGGGGTTTTGTGGACTGAGGAAGGATATGTTGATGGTAGAGTGCCTTCAAAGAATAGTTGAGCTCATGGATAAGATAAAGTAAAACAAGAAAATGATAAAGCATTTGGAAGGGGAAATTGGGAAAATTCAGGAAGCTATGGACACCATCATGAAGCATAGCCACTGAATTGTGAAGAATTCTGCTACTACTATGAGAACCTTGGTGGATAAGTTGGAAAAAACCCAGCAAGGGACCCTATTCGTGGACTTGGAAGTTGAAAAAGATAAAAGCTAGAAAGAGGATTTCGACCCTTTGAAGAGGACTAGAGCCAACCTGAAGAGAAAAGTAGATTCCTCACCTTAGGAGATCTAGGAGTTGAAGAAGGTGGCTAAGGAGATGAGTAACCTTGAAGCTGAGATTGTTGATACCTTAAAGTCCTTAGGTTGGCTTTGTCTGTCTAGTGTTGGCTTTTTGCTGGCTTCTGGTTCATTACTGTTGTTCCTTTTGTCTGTTATGCAACTTTCCTTTCTTAGTGAACTTTGTTTGAATGTTTTATCTAACTTGTAAACTCTATAGTTTTGGGGTCCCTGTAAAACCCATTTTTTCCTTAATCAAAAACTAGTTTTTAGATATATTAAAACAACTAAATAATACAAAACTTAAAAAATTAATTAAATTTTAAATATAATATAATAGCGAAACCTAGATTGGGGCCCTAGTTCGATTGGTAAGAGATTCCAGTGGTGAAGCATGAGGTCATGAGGTCTAGTCTCCCCCCTCAAAAAAAAGAAGAAGCAAAGACTAACTATTAGACCACCTTTTCTTATCAGATATTTAGTACTCATATTCATAGAAATGTTTAAAAAAAAAATAATTTAAACAATTTATGTTTATGCCTCAAACTAAAATATAGCATTCTTTTGAACAAATAAAAATAAATTAGATGTGCTTGTAAAATGGACGGTCAACTCTACGCTAAATAAAACTTCTTATCGATCAACCACATAGTAATTAACTAGGTGGAATATCCTTTGTTGGGTATTCTGGATTCTATACATTTTAATTGATTTCAACTAGACAAAATAAATAATGAGCAGAAAAAATGAAGAGTCGGCACCAATGAAACCAAATGGACAAGACACCAAGTGTACTTTTTCGAAGCTACAGGATTAGAAAATGAAATTGCACTGGACTGACTTCATTATTTTCTTAAAGCTAAAAGAAAAAGCTATGGTGACTAGGAAATGATGGTTCCTTTTCTAAGACTCTAATGGATTCCACATTTAGTAGGCCTTCCCATGAGTACTTTTGCGAGGTAGAATCAATTTGATTGATGCTTGGAATATTACATACGCAGAGAAAATACAGTGCACGCAATTCTTACTGTCCCCCATTAACATTTAAACCAATAAGAATTTTCATTGACAGCAACTGCTAACTTTCCCTAAACGCCACAATACGATAGAGCAAATTAAAAAGTTCTGAACAACGTGGTGCCCTAATCTATTTGATGGGTACTGATGAAATAGAGGTAAAATGCAGAGTATTTGTTTGCATGCTACACTTTCATTGTATATTATATAAGGCCCATGTTGCACTTGAACCAGACAGGAAGGTTTCTGAGTATAGGAACAATAAGAATGAGAAATATTAGCTCTTATCCTACAATATGAATGACCCATTCTCTATGGAGATCATCTAATCCATATCTGATGGGTTGGTTGGGTGTCATGATTGCTCTTATACTCTTTTCTTTTCTTTAGCTGCTATGCTCCCACTACAAGCGCAGTAGCAAAGAGGATGAAAATGAGTCAATAAGTGAGAATATTGAGATGGGGAAGAAGAATATGGAGGTACATGGTGGTGATGAGTTGGAGAGATTAGTTGTGATAATGGCGGGGAATGATAACCCTACTTTTATTGCTAAACCGTCTTCTATTGCAGGGCCTACAATCTAGAGGGTACTTGAAGATGTTCTATTATTAGTTTTATTTAGTCTAAAAGGAAACTTAATCTTTAACCCATATGTATTTTGACAGTGCATGAATCGGGAAGATATTTTGATTTACACAATTATAAATGAGGAACAAAATAGCTGTTGATAAGAAATCTATGATACTGTTGAGTTTGTACTATTTTTATGAGGTCCAATAGTGGTGGAAGCTGAAGTGTAGATCTACAGAAGTAAGGAGGATTGTACTCAGAATAATCCCAATTAAGTTTTCTGCATCTTATTTTACTTATTGTGATGATTGAAATCAACTTTCTTTCTTTTGTTTTGGTTTAAAGGACACATTTTATTTTAATTTGTTTATTGTGATGATTCTAATCAACTTTCTTTGTTTTATTTTAGCTTAAAAGACACATTTTAAGTTTTAATTTGTTTAGATGACCAATGTGAAACCATATTTTTGTTTTCAATAGAATCTACTCATCAATGTCATTTCAAATAAACCTCTAAAACAAACCAAAGCTAAAATTCTATTGTTTAAATCTGCATATCTAACCAAATAATTATTATGTTCTAATACTTTCATATTTATCATATTTATCATAATTATTGTGCTACCACAATACAAATTTTAATCAATATTAAATAAGTTTATTGAAAACCTAATTATTGCTTTGCAGTTTTATAATCTTCTTGATGATAAAGCTATGTTTTCTGGGCAACGCTGTATTATCATTAGGTTTAGGTGATCAATGAATTACTGTATACCTTATGCTAATAGTGAATGCGCATTATCTTGTACCTGGCCTTGTTTGTGCTTCTTCCTATCACCTTTGGGACAAGATTTTGCACGCTACACAATGTTAATGTGTGAGAAAAGTTAAATTGCTTAGAAATGTCAATGATGGGATCCTAAAAGTAGAATTTTTCATTTGAAATAAACACAAAAATTTATATGGAAAACATTAATAATCACTGACAATATTGTCAGGTCTATTATTTGACCAGTTGCAGTTGCAGGGGAAGTGCCTACAACAGAAGGCAGATAGGTCTGATTGTTAAGGCAGTATGTTTGGAGGAACATGAATGAGTCATACAAATTAGTTAACTGTAAAAGGCCTGAATAAACCAAATGAGTACATTTATAAACTAATGTTCCCCAATAAATGAGAGTGACTACAGAAGTAAAAAAAAAGGAGACATGAGGTGATCTATGTTGTAGAGTTATAAATATTAATAGTTGTGATATTGAGTAGTATATTGGATTGTATAACTGAAAAAGAAAATTTTATTAAAGTCAAAGAGTTAATTGTATAGTAAGACAATTTTTGTGTACATAACCCAACCAATGGTTGTTCCCAAATTTGAAAATTTTCCACCCACCATCCCCCATGCTACAGCATGATGTACTTGAAGAATATGTCATGAATATAGTTTTACATTTTTTTTTGTAGGCTATAATATTCCCAACCAAATTTTTTTGTTTGACCCAGAGTATTGTTGTTATCCACCTTCCATCCCCATGCTAGTAAGAGTAGCATGTTATATAGCCTTTTGTTGAATTCCATGTGATGTATATGATGAAAGACCTGCATCATTGTTTCATTTATATATGTTAGATTTGGATAACATATAAATTTGCTGAAGTTAAAAACTTTGAAAGTGTTGAAAATTTGAAAGTTAGTAGTTTTTAGTAATATTATACCTGATGGATGTGTAATTGCAGAATTGGAATCTCCTGCATGATTCATGTGAGTATTGTAAATTGACTAATGAGTGAACTTACAAAGCTTTCAGTTTGCAAGAGAAGTGCTTAGTTGCATTTATCTTAGAGTATGTGTGTATATATATATATATATCCATGTGTATATATACAAGTATACATGTCTATATCAGTGTACATACATGTATACATATACATCTGATATATATACATATATATCTATATGTATACATGGATACATATTTAAGTTATCTTTGAGATTAAAAGCCTTCATGTGCACAAAGTCAATTATGTGATTTGTGTTACTCTAGCCAAATATTTTGTGGAGCAACGTTATGTTTAATATTGGCAAACCGATGCTATCTTTAATGATTTCATCCCCAAGGCTGTGCACAAATGTCGACGTTCTTTATGGCTACTTGCAACCTTTAATTCTAATTTGTTTTGTTGTTGTCAGCAATATTTCGCTTTGCGATTTTCGCTCTGGAAATTTTCACATAAGGTTGTTAACTTTTGTTCTCATTGTGACTGTTTTACTGGGGTTCTTTGTGACTTTGAATTTGCAAGGTAAGTTCCACCGCTTGCAATGGTAAGATTTAATTTGATTTATTGTTGTAAGCAATATTTCGCTCTACAAATTTTCGCATGGGTTTATATATAGTCATGCAGTTAGGTTTTGTTATCGTGCCTTGCCGTCGTCTCCGTGCATGCACTCTGTTTCCCGAGCGACGTTGTCTTTAATAATTTTTGTCCTCGAGGATGTGCATGAATATCGACATTCTTTATGGGTGATTGCAACCCTAAAATTTAATTTGTTTTGTTGTTGTTGGCAATTTATCACTCTGCGATTTTTGCTCTGGAAATGTTCGCATAGATTGTTGGGTTTTGTTCTCATTGTGACTGTTTTGCTGGTTAGGTTTGGTTATCGATGTGACTATTTTACTAGACTTCCTTGTGAGCTTGACAATGTTAATGGTTTGAAGTTGCAAGGTAAGGTTCTATTTTATTTAAATATGTTTTTCTTTTGTAATGCATTTTGCTTATAGTCTATTTATTTTGTCCTTCCAAGGGCTTGCGGGGTTGCTTCTTTGTTTCTATTGCTTGATTGTTTGTGGGCAACGATACTTCCAGTTTGCAAGCAATTTTCATTTTGTAATGCATTTTTCCCTTTCGTTTTATTTAAATTTGATTTTGTTTGTAATGCAGTTTTTTTATATTCTGCTTATTTTTCTCCTTGTGTGTGCTTGTAGGGTTGCAGGTTTGTTTATGTTATTTAAGTGTTTGTGGCCATGGCTACTTCAAGTTTAATTGTTGTAGGCAATATTTTGCTCTGCAAATTTTCACATGAGGTTGTATATAGTCATGGAGTTAGGTTTTATTTTGGTTGTGATAGTTTTATTGGGTCTCTTTGTGAGCTTCACGCCATGAATGGTTTGAATTTGCAAGGTAAGCTTTTGTTTTATTTAAATTCTTTTTTGTTTTGTAATGCATTTTTTTATAGTCTTCTTATTTTCTCCTTTCGTTTGCTTGCAAGGTTGTCACTTTGTTTAACTCTTTGCGCAGCTAAGTACTTCCCCTTTGTGAGGTATTTTCCACCCTGGTTGTTTAATTGTTTGTGGATGTGATTACTTTCAGTTTGCAAGACAAATGTTCATCTTAAAGTTTCTTGCATTTATTATGCCTTTTTTTATAGTGTGCTTTTTTTTTGCGTCTTGCACTCACAGGGCTCTTAGTTTGTTATGGGCGCTTGAAACTACAAAATATAATTTGTTTTGTTGTTGTTGTAGGTATTTTTCTCCGTAAATTTTCTTGTAACTTTTGATTTAGTTGTCGAGTTAGGTTTTGTTTTGGCTATGAGTGTTTATTGTTGTGTGCACATGTAGGCTTTTATTCAGTAAGATAAATGGATATATATATGTACATCATGTGTATATATATAAACATGTATATATATAATTACATTTGTATAGACATACATACATGTATATATATATATATAGATTTATATACAAGTATTGGCACTGTAAAATTTCCTTTATGCTTGGAGGCTTGCTACTTTGTTTATGTTATTTAACTATTTGTGGATGTGACTACTTTCAGATTACAACATAGAGTACCCTATGTACATATACATACGCACATGTCTATATGTACATATATATATATATATATATATATATATATATATATATATATATATATATATATATATATATATGCGTATATACATGTATAAATGCCTATACATACACGTATGTATATATATGTACATATGTGTATGCACATATACATATATTAGCACTTGAAAGTAATCTAAAAAAAACAATTATATATATATACTTTGTTTATATTTTTTAACTGTTTGTGAACGTGACTACTTTCAGACTACAACGCAGTCTTGTATCGACAAATCTTACACACTTTACAATGGAGTTATTAAAAGACGGATTTAATAAAACCCTATATACACATATATAGACATATGTATATATGTACATATGGGTATGTACATATACATATATCAGTATTGCAAAGTATTCTAAGGAAAACAATTATACAAATAGTTTGTTTATGTTATTTAATGTTTGTGGATGCCACTAATTTGAGACTACAATGCAGACTTGTATCAATAAATCCTACACACTTTAGAACATAATTATTAAAACAAAGATTTAATAAAATCTTATATACATATACATACACACATGTGTATATATACATACATGCATAAATATATGCGTACATATGTGTATTTATATACATGTATACATGTGCATACAGACATGTCTATATAAACCTACATGTGTATATGCATACATATATATATATATATACATATATTGGTACTCTAAGAATTTGTTAATCTTTGCACACATAAAGAACATCGACATTCATGCACAGCCTCGGGATTGAAGTCATTAAAGACATCATTGTTTCAGAAATAGAGCACACACATGGAGATGACCACAAGGAAGCCATAATATATGCGTGCATATATATATCTATATATATATATATATATATGTTTATATATTCATATACATATATCATAACTGCATATATATTCAGGCCAAGAAAAAGTTATAATTCTTAAATAACATAAACAAAGTCACAACCATGCAAGTACAGTATGCAAAAGAACAAAATACCCTATAAAATAAAGGACTGCAAATTTTGAAAACTTGAAATTCAATACTGAATGTTCGGTGAAAATTTTCAAAGCAAAATATTATTGAGAAAAACAAAAGAAATTACATTTTGGGGCTGCAACCAGCAAACTAAAACTCTTTTAACTTAAACCAGAATTTTATCAGCAACAGAATGGTCAAAACCTAAATACCTGTCAAAGTGAACAAAGATGTTGTAGACTAAAAGTAATCATGTCCACAAACACTTAAATAACATAACAAAAGTAGCAATCGTGCAAGCACACCATGCCCAAAAATAAGGACGCTATCAAATAATGCATTACAAATTTTGAAAACTTAAAAAAATAAATAAACAAGTACCTGGCAACGAAAAACAATTAACGTCGATGACCTCAGAAACAAGCCCAATAAAATAGTCTGCATTGGTGCACATTACCGGGGATGAAAAGATTAAAATAAAGTAATAAAATTAAGTCAATAAATATCGAAAAGATTAAAACAAAGCAATAAACTTAAATCAATAAATATCTGCAAACAACAAAACTGAACTAAAACCCTTTTAACCCACAACAAAATGCACAAAGTACCAACCTTGCAACTACACCAAACCTGGAAATAAGCAGAGTATACAAAAATGCATTACAAAACCAAAAAGAATCTAATTAAAACTCGAACTTACCTTGAAAATTAAAACCATTCACTCAGAGCGACAACACAACCTAAGTCAACAACTATATCCAAAGCAATGCAAAATTGCCTAGCAAACTAGAAGTAGTCACGACCACAAACAGTTAAATAAAGTAGACAAAGTAACAACCCTGCAAGTAGAGGGAAGGAGAAAATAAGCAAACTATTAAAAAAAAGCGTTACAAAACCCCAAAAAATTTAAATAAAATCAAGGCTTACCTTTTAACCTACAACAATATCCACAAAGTACCAACCTTGCAACTACACCAAATCAGGAAATAAGCAGAGTATAGAAAAATGCATCACAAGACCAAAAACAATCTAACTAAAACCAGAACTTACCTTGCAAATTCAAACCATTCACTCAGAGCGACAACAAAACCTAAGTCAACAACTATATCCAAAGCAATGTGAAATTGCCTAGCAAATTGGAAGTAGTCACGGCCACAAATAGTTAAATAACATAGACAAAGTAATTTGTAGACCGAAATATTGCCGACAACAACAAAAGAAATTAGATTTTAGGCTTCCAAGCGGGCATAAAGAATCTAAATAAAACAGGAACTTACCTTTCAATTTCAATAGTCACGCCCAAAAATAGTTAAACAACATAAACAAAGAAACAACCCTACAAGGACATCAAAGCATTCAAGGCATGAAGCTCATACAACGAGAACAAAACCTAACTGCACGACTATATACAAACCCATGCAAATATTTGCAGAGCGAAATATTTCTTACAACAATAGAACAAATTAAATCTTACGATTGCAAGCAACGAAACTTACCTTGCAAAATCAGAGCATGTACATCATGAAACTCACAAAGTGGGCTTGAAAATGGCTTCCAAAGTGGAAGTAGCCACGCCCACAAACAGTTAAAGAACATAAACAAATCCAGAATCCTACAAGCACACAGGAGCAAATGGCTTGCAAACTGGAAGTAGCGACGCGCACAAACAGTTAAGCAACAGAAAAAAAGTAGCAACCCTACAAGCACACGGAAGGAGAAAATAAATAGACTATAAACAAAATTCTATAGAAAAGAAAAACACATTTAAATAAAATGGAACCTTACCTTGCAACTTCAAACCATTAACGTTGTCGAGCTCACAAGGAAGTCCAGTAAAATAGTCACACCGAGAACCAAACCTAACCAGCAAAATAGTCACAACGAGAACAAAACCCAACAATGTATGCAAACATTTCTAGAGCAAAAATTGCAGAGTGAAATATTGCCAACAACAACAAAACAAATTAAATTTTAGGGTTGCAAGAACCCATAAAGAACGTCGACATTCATTCATAGTCTCAAGGACAAAATCATTAAAGACATCATTAAAGACAACATCACTTGGGAAACAGAGTGCACGCACGGAGACGACGGCAAGGCATGAGAACAAAACCTAACTGCATGACTATATACAAACCCATGGAAAAATTTGCAGAGGGAAATATTGCTTACAACAATTAAAAAAAATTAAATCTTATGGTTGCAAGTAGCGGAACTTACCTTGCAAATTCAAAGAATGCACGTCGTGAAACTCACAAAGCAACCTCGAAAATGGCTTCCAAAGTGGAAGTAGCCATGCCCACAAACAATTAATGAACAAAAAAAAATCAAAAATCCTGCAAGCACATAGGAGCAAATTGCTTGTAAACTGGAAGTAGCGATGCCCACAAACAGTTAAGGAATAAAAACAAAGCAACAACCCTGCAAGCACATGAAAGTAGAAAATAAATAGACTATAAATAAAATGCAATGGAAAAGAAAAACAAATTTAAATAAAACGGAACTTACCTTGCAACTTCAAACCATTAATGTTGTCAAGCTCACAAAGAAGTCCAGTAAAATAGCCACACCGAGAACCAAACCTAACCAACAAAATAGTCACAACGAGAACAAAACCCAACAATCTATGCAAACATTTCTAGAGCAAAAAATTACCGACAACAACAAAAAAAAATAGATTTTAGGGTTGCAAGCACCCATAAAGAACATCGACATTCGTGCACAGCCTCGAGGAGAAAATCATTAAAGACATCATTAAAGACAGCGTCACTTGGGAAACAAAGCGCACGCACAAAGATGACGGCAAGGCACGAGCACGTCAGCAACCAGAGGGAAAATGCCGGCGACAAGACATTCTGGTGGCCGCCGGAATGTCTTACAATTTCTCGGTCGCTTTCGCCCACTAAAAGCCTATCAGCTTAATTAGTTTAATAAATTTGCCAAATATTATCTACTTTAATCATGCCAAAATTATTATGACCGTAATAATTGAAATTAGTATCGGTTCATTTATATACTAATTTGATACTAAAATTTTAATGTATCTTTTGGTTTATGAAATAAAGAATATTTTTATTGTTTTATGGGCACAGAATAATATTGAAATTTTAGTCATGTATGCTTGTTTTAATGTTTTTATTTTTTAAGTATGTTTTTTTCTTAATCTAAAATAGTTCTTATTGCAATCTTTTACCATCACAATCAATTTTAAATATTTTGCTTAAAATTTTCATTATCAAAAATCATTATTTTGTTATTGTTTTCATTTACATTTGAAAATATTTTTTAATTTATGATGTACATTTAAGTCAACAAACCCTTGGTCTTCTCCTGAAATTGAATGACTGAAAATGATTTCACTAGGGATCAAGTCTTGTTGAGTGCAAAGTTGTGACTCCAACATCATAAAAGATCGGGCCAAGATCGTGCCCTGTGCATATTTAAATGGCCATCAAATTACAGACACACAAATTGCACTAGAATTCACCAAATCCATGAACATAAAAATAAAAAATATACATTTAAATTCAATCCTTTCAACTATGATAGGTTGAATTATTGACACATAAATTGCACTAGAATTCATATACACTATAACACATCAAGTGATGGCATCTTTGCCATGCTCAATCACTTCCAATTTGTTCTATAAAATAAAATCTTTGATCCCTCTAGCTTCTATACTCATGACATGAAATGTTACGTCAAATCATAGAAGGATTGCTTGAATATGAAATTTCTCTAACATTAAATTAGATCATCATTTTTTGTTATTTTTCGCTAGCCTACAACTCATATGGAGAAATAATGATTATAGAAGGAGATGGGTGAAGCATTTAGTAAATCCAATAGTAGGATACATGATCTCTTACAAAGAGAACAAACATATTATGGATCTTTCAATACAATGAAAAGGCTACAAGGATGGCTTGAAAATGA
Source organism: Cryptomeria japonica (assembly GCF_030272615.1). Lineage (NCBI taxonomy): Eukaryota > Viridiplantae > Streptophyta > Pinopsida > Cupressales > Cupressaceae > Cryptomeria > Cryptomeria japonica. The sequence continues at coordinate 211,222,818 of NC_081415.1, read as the reverse complement.
ATTTTCAACAATCTTTAACAGTGAATAGTAATTTTACATGTCATATTGATAAAAAAGTAACAATAAATATTTTTCTCAGATTGACCAAAAAATTTAAGAATAGCCATCTATTATTAATTAGAATTCTTTTATTAGGTTATACGGTAGCATTACAGCCTTACAAAAAAATTAAGAATAGTAATCTAATATTAATTAGAATTATTTTATTAGGTTATATGGTAGCATTACAACCTTATGGTACATAAGAAATATACAAACTTATTCTATGATATATGGAAGTAGCATATGCAGTGTTATTCTAGCGTATATAAAAGAAATAAGCTTAAAGGGTCTATATGGAGTGATCAACAATAATAAGGATCATTGCAAAAGCTGAGGTCATCCATGCAGGATACAATATCACAACAAACCATGCACAGTGCAATCATTGTGGCTTCTACAATAAGAGATGGAATCGTGATTATTGCAAATACCTTGCACTGCACCTCCTAACAAAGTATAACCATCAACAATATCAGAAATTTCATAGAAAATTTTGTTTTGTTTCCCATTTTGAACTCTACACACAACTCTCACATACACAAATGCTTATATAACTAGTTGGCCATTTATATTTATTAAAAAATACTATCATAACTATTGTAAATAGATAAACACGAAAATATATACTACATTTATTAAATCTTAAATAATTTTTTTTAATAAAAACTAACTGTAAAACTCTATGATAATCCAGGTTGGGTGGGAGGGGGTGGAGTGATCAAAGACTCATGTGGTGGTCTTATCATTGCCTATGTACCAATCTTTGGTGTCCAAACCTCTAGTGTAGCTGAAGTGGCTGTGGTTTATTATGGGTTAGTTGTTGCCATGGAGAAGGACTTAGACGCATCATTGTTGAAGGAGATTCTTATAATAGAACCATGATACTTAATGGTGTGGCTAAATTAGTCTAGAAGACTACCTCTATCATCACCAAGTTCCATGTTTTACTTGCTTCTCTTAGTGACATCAACTTCTGCCATAACGTCATCTTCTACCATGTATGACGAGAGAGCAACTGTGCGGCAGACAAGCTAGTGGGCTTCAACACGTTTGTTAATAATTTTGAAATATGGACTCACCTACATGAAATCCTGATTGTGAATTGTGCCATGATCTCAAATGACTTACCTATTAATGATGCATAGTCCCAAGATTACCCTTTTAGTCCTTTCCATTCTCACCTTTTCATTTCCCTATTGTATAAGGTGGCAAAATTTAAATTTTGTTGGTACCTACAATTGTATCTCTTAGATCTCTCACTTTCTCAATCTAACTTTTATGTCTTTGGATATGGGTGGTGAATTGAACCAGATTGAACCTGATGAATGATTTGAATTCAAGAATAATGGGGAGCTTTGGAGTAATGTGATTAAGGGAAATTTAGACTCTCATGTGGAGGGGATGATCATTCATGATCCTAAGCTTCAGGTATTGGTTTTGTTCAGGCTAAGGATGATGGGGTCATTAAGCTCAAGAGTGTTTCCTTTGTAGTTTTTATAAAGACCATAGCGAAAGTTATTGGATTGACCCTCAATGGTGTTTCCTTTTCTAAAAATCCCAAGGTGAGTTATAAGGCGGATTTTGAACATCTATTCAAACCTAGGGAAGGGGTTTCTAAGCTTCAAAGTGGCTCCAACAAAGAATAAGTTTTTGGTATACAGAAGGAGGTAGCCCTTTTATTCATAAAGTAATTCACTCTAGATGGAAGGAAAAGGAGGTTCCACTTGCATATTTTGTCCATGTTGAATCATCTTCTCTATTGCATAAGAATGAATTTTCCCTACTAGGTCTTGTCCTCTTTGTCACAATCTATCTCTAAATCTATTATTAAGGGTAAACCCCCTCTCCACTAGGGCCTCATTGGTAGGTTGTATGATTTCCACTTGGCCTTAACCCCTTTGGTGGGATCCCCTCTATTGAGATTGGACTCACTTATGACCCCAACTTATATGTTGATCTTATTGTCACTGGACCTCCAATTTTGGTGAAGTGTCATGCTTGGGTGTCAAAATGCCCACTAGAAAAATCCTTGCATGTGTGACCAAATTTAAAGCTATTGCCACCACTATAAAGGACCAATATATGGATAACCACCTTGAGATGCAAAATAATGTGGACATTGTTGAGGATTCAGGCTCTGAGTCTCTTTCCTTGGAGGGCACAAACACAAAATTATGTCAAGTTTCAGGTCAACATATCAGCACAAGTGAATTTAAGTAATTCTAACTAAAAATTAATTTTAGTCAAACATATGGTCTATACAAATTCATTATAGCTAATTTATATACGGGCCACAACTTTTCCAATAGGAAATGTCTACTAAATGTATATTTTATACTGCTTTGGCTCTATTTGCAAAAAAAAAAAAACTTGATGTTTCAACAACTCCTACTCTTACAAATAATTATTTTTTTGAAATGTAAAAATACCCTTTTATAGATCTATAAGTGAATTTTCCAAAATATATATCTTTTGATATTTTAATTAGTTTAATATTTTATATTTAATTTTTATTGAAAGTACATCATCAACACTAAAATATAAGGTTGATTGTCTTGTCAAGGAAAAATACTAAAAATTATTTGAAAATATTAAAAAAAATATGATGCATTAGAGAAAAGAATCTATGTAAAGATGATATAATTATTTTCTAATTTGGATAAATAGTTAAGAAAAATAGTGGTGGGAATTGGAAAGAGTTATATTTCAGCACAAAACTTTTCAAATTTATTGAAAAATATATATTGATAAAAAAGAATAAAAAATATATCCATGCACTAAAGTTTCAAATTATCAATATACATAAAAAAATTGAAGAAAAAAAGGTAAAATTTACTAAATAAAGTGTGGCGGCTTGTGTAACTTCAATTTTAGCATTTTATCAGGAACTAAATTATATTGTTTACTTTATAAAAAACTACATTCAAATAATTTTTTTAAATTTTCTTAAAATGACAAACGTAAAATAGACAAAAGAATATAAATTTTATTCTAGTTTACATCATTTCAAAATTCAAAACATACATTTCACTTTCTTTTACTTTAATTTAAAAATTTGAGTCAACATTGACCATTTCCTTTATAAAGGTGTGACACATCTTTGTACTTTTACCCTGGATGAGTTGGAATCTTTGAAAACCACTAGGTCAGATTGGTCCCTTGCCAATAATATTGAAGTTGATTCTAACCCTAGCCTTCCGCCCACAAGTTACCCTCCTGCCTCTACTAATACCAATCCCTCTAGTTCTATTTCCTAGTTCTATTTCGGTCTTTACTAAAATTGTGAAGGACCTGCATGATAATGTACAAAGACAAGATGACCTGTTAAAGTGGCTATTTGGGCAAATGAATGTTGCTATCAGGAAAATTAATTGGTTGGAGCTAGCAATAGAGGAAGAAGCTTAGCCTAACACTTAGGTGGCTGATTTAGACAAAGACAATGTGGAAAACTGCTAATGACCCTGTTGGCCTCATGAAGTAGTGGGATAAGGTGGGTGCGATGACTGATGATATGGATGGAAAGCTCAAAATGGTAAGGAACAAAATTGAGATAGAAGAGGTCAAGAAATCCCAAGAGGTCCTCAAAAAGAAAATTGAGGAGGTTTACCTTGCCTACAAGAATGCGCTCAATATGCACAATGCCTCCCTACAGGTTATCTAGGCTGAGATGGAAAGGAAAAGGGTGAAAAAAAGAAAATGGATGGAGGCCTTAGCTATGCGTTTATGCCCCATGGTGTCTCTAGTTAAAGCCACCCCTGATTCTTCATTCGTCTCCTCTAGCTTTGGGACCACTATGAGCAAAAAAATATCTTTTTCTAATAAAGTGTTAAGTTTCTACCAAGATTGGAAGGAAAAGGTTCTACCATGTAGTAGGTCATCTCTTTGTGTTTTTAGTAGGTGGTTGTTCTTTTTATGGGGGTTTAGTTCCTCTCTATTTTGGTAGTTTTCTATTTTAGTTGCTAGCTGGTTGAACATTCCTCATGCACTCTTAGTGTCACATTACGAATATGTAATGGTATGGGCCTATCCTGCTTTTATTAATCAAAACTGTAAAACTATTATTTTCATTTAAAATAAAAAAATATAAAATAGGAAAAATAGGAAAAAGAAAAAAAAGCCTACTTGTATTTGTTGTTGGCTAGATGTTGTGCTCCATGGATTAGTATCCCGAGTTCTTAGCTAGCCTTTATGAGAGAAAAATAGGCTAGAAATTATTTTTTAGAAAATTTAATATATTTTCTAAATGAGATCCTAATTGAAACTAAAAGGGACCTTATTTATCTGCGATGATCCTATTTCATTTGGAACAAATCTCATTTTAGCCCAATTTTGCAATTTTGGCTACATCCAAAACACCCACTTTAAGTGGATTTAACTTAATGTATTTACCCTTGTACGCACATACAAACCACTAAGTAAAATCAATATATAAATATCCAAGTACAAAATTTACCAAACATTTAAGAAGTAATATATTTATAAAGTTTAGCAATATAGATGAAGTTTTATATAGTTTACAAATTATGTAGTCATTGAGTTTGTAGATCATGTGAATTCATTTTTGTGCATTTGTTATTGTCACTATTCACCTTAAAAAATAATCATTGTATTTGATGAGTATATGATCATTTTGGAATCCTTATTATGTGGAAATTGAATATACCTCACTACAAGACACCACTATGAGTGCAAGGAAGTTTGATTCAAAGGCAAGAGTAAATCAATTAAATCAATTCAAACTAAAAACTAATAGGGAACATTGAACATGTGCAAGTCTATGTCTAAGGATGGTTTATGCATGGTTAATATCAACAAAATAGAAAAGACAAAGAAAACACTTATTAAGGTGGAATGATTTATTTTAAAACATTTTTCTATTTTTTAACATTAATTTATTTGTTGGAACAATGAAGAAATAGTAGGCAAGGGAAATGATATGATTTCAAATGTTTTTCCATGTACACCATTCACCAATTTCACTAGCATGTCAATTTTTCCAATGCAAGAGATCAACTATAGTTTGAATTGTAGTTCTTTGTACAATATAAAAATAGGATCTCTAAAAATAGAATAAAGTTGAACTATAGTTTGTGGAGATAAAAATAAAAGATCTAAAATTAGAATGAAGTTGTTAATTGTAGTTTTGCACAAAGTTGTATGAAACCATCTCTATTATTAGTTGTCCATAAATTTGTTGAAGACCTTCATATAAATAGGTAGATTGTAATGAAATTTATCTCTAACCTCTATGATCAGTTTATCCTTCATCTTGTGATCAAGAATATTTTTAATTTATTGAATGAATGTAAAGTTTTATTAGCTGTTGAGAAGCAATTTTTGTGTGTTTATTTCTATGTAGAAATTTGTGTCTAACTCTTTTTTCAATTGGTATTAGAGAAATTTAATTATATTAATTTGGTATCAAAGACATATTCAAGAAATTATCTGGGTTAAATCAATGAAGCTACAAAAATATCCAACAACATTCGACTAGTAAGAAGGAAGGTCGATGAGAAGATCATCATTTTTAAGACGAAGCTTTGTTGGCACATTTGAAGTCGCAAGATGATCACATATCAAACAAGGATGATTTGCATTTTGAAGATCATTGGTTTTTAGAACAAAAGTAATCTATAGTTGTTTTTCAAAATAAAAAGAAATCCATAGGAAGACACTAGAGGATATCAATGAAGAACACAAGTCATTTAGGTGATATGTTTTTTAGTATGAGAAGTTGTCCGAGTTGCATGGGCAAAGTATTTTTAGTCAATAAATTTAATCATGTTGTCAATGAAAAAGCCACTATTCGAAGGTGAAGTTCACCCTCCAAAGAGGAGAATCAAGTCAAATTGATATTTGCATGTCAACCATAGAAGGAATCGAGGTTTAGAATAACATCATGTCTTAAAAGAAGGTGCAACTAGACAAGTTAGAGCCCAGACAAACAAGGAGATTGCCAGGGTAAGAAGGGATCACAATAGTGTGAAAAGATTGTGTTGATATTGAGAAGATCTAAATATCACAATAAAATTTGAAACCACCTATGAAATAGGTGAAGCACTCAATTTGTGAGGAAGCCAAATCATGTTCATAGTAATTTTTGTCACAATAGGGAAAAAATACCTCTGGAAGAGGAGAGAAGATCACACATATTTTGAAATTGATGCAAAAATTATTTCAAGCCACCGATATACAGTTGTGTGAGGAAGTCAAATCCAAGTCGTAGAAAACAAGGATTTAAAAGTTACACATTTCCAATCCAATAGGAGATCACTGCATGATACACCACATCAAGAGCAAATCCTATTTAAGTTGGAAGAAGATACCAATTTTTGTGTTGAAGCAATCTAGTAGTGGTTGAAATTAAGGGGGAGAAAAAACGTTAGCATGTGGATCTCCCCACTATAAGATATTAATTGTAGTCTGGACTATGGTTATTTACATGATATAAATATAGGATATCTAAAAATAGAATGAAGTTGAACTCTAGTTTTTAGAGCTAAAAGTAAATTCTCTAAAATTAGAATGAAGTCGTTAACTATAGTTTTGCATAAAGCTGCATCAAACCATCTCTATTTTGAGTTGTTCCTAAATTTGTCCAAGACCTCTACATAAAGAGGCAAATTGTAATGAAATATTTGTGTCTAACCTCTATGATCAACAAATTATTGATCTCGTGATCAAGAGTATCAATAATTCATTGAACAAATATAAATTTTTACTAGTTGTTGAGCAACAATTTATTTGTGTTTATATGTAGAAATTTGTATCTAAATTATTTTTTATTTGTTGGTATCAAAGCTATTTAATTATGTTCAAATATGTGCAACTACTAATTTCAAAATTACAAAAACATAGGAGTGAAATATCTATTGTTGTTTGAATTAGAACATAGAAGACCTAAAGGTTTAATCTTATTTCAGTTACTATCTATTAGTAGAGGGTGGCAACACGTATTCAATAGGTACAAAATACCTAGATGTTACACAAATGTTAAAGGGTTAGTGTCCATCAATAGAGAGTGGAATCAGAAAATTGAAAGTGAAAGAACCATGGTATTAAAGGGCTGGTTTCTACCAATAGAAAGTGCAATGGTGCATTCAAAAAATCTAAAAATACATACATGTCAATTTTTTATCGATGCTTTCCTTAGTGTCCATCAATATGGGGTGGAATTATTCATTAGAAAAATAAAATAAAATTCTTAAGGTTAATTTTTTCTTATGCTAGTCTCCATTATTATAGGGTAGAAATACAAATTTGAAAAGAGAAAAAGCATACATGTTAATGGTTTATTGTTGTTTACTTTAGTGTCCATCAAGATAGGGTAGAATTACACATTTAGAAAGAACAATAATATAGATATTTAATATTTATTGTTGTATGCAAGGTGACCAATGCAGTACAATAGTTATAGCACTTGGTGAAACCATCACCAAGGTTCAAATCCCCACTAAGTCACTATACTCATAGCCTTGGTACTTTCACTAGGTTGGTGTGCTCACAGATTTGAAAATCAATAGTGTTATGTACCAAGATACGATACAATTGCATATTCCAAAACTAAAATGACATTCAAAGTGATGCCTAATATAAATATATAACACAAGGGAATGGATTTTTCTAATAGATAAACTTGATACTAGTTATATTCTTTATATGATAGCTTAATATACAAGGAAGATATAAGATGGTTGTAATTGCACATATAGTTTCTTCTTTACACGTACATATATTTGTAATTGAAAACAATGTTTATCCTTGACTGAATTGTTATTTTATAGAAGTTAGTTTCATCAATCTTCTAAATATAAGCATCTAAGTTAGAGCTTACATATTACAAACAAAAAACATAACTATTAAACTTTCTTTTTTCCCTTCATTGTTTCTAGTGCAAAGTGGGACAACATGTAGATTAACATCATCTAAAGGAACACACACTAACTCTTTGTACATCCCTTTTCAATATTTTATGGTACACTTCATCACATCAAATATGACATCAAACTCTATCAATACAAAACTTTGTATCTTCTCGTTGGTCATGCATCTTGCCTCATGGTTGTTGATGGTCAACTATTGTCGATGCAATTCCCACTCCAACACTTGATTCTTATCAGCCACTTATAAGAAATTCATATTCAATTTAGTGTATCTTTTGTCGATTTTAGTGACCTACAACTTCAACCTTTCATTGTGTACTTCATACGCTTGGAGAATCTATGTCAAATTTCGGACATGCATGGCCTAAAGGGTAGGTCAAACCAACATTGATTCAACTGGTTAAGTATTTTGGGGTCCTTCTTGAGAGCCCCATCTATGGGTAGATTTTTTGTACTCTTTCCATGGACCTCAAAGTTATGACTATAAAATATCTCAACTCTAGGTGGATTCCTTGAATACTTTTCCTCCAACTCAAAGGTTGAACCATTAAAAGTTTCAATATAGCAGTTGTTGTGGGTTCCTTGGTACCCTTTCTCTTTCCCTTTCTAGTTTTTTCCCTTTCCATCCCTAAAAATATTGTGGATAGAAACATATTATTCTATCTAGACAATATTTGGTTGTCCCTTAGAAAAAGAGGAACATGTAAATTGCAAAATAGTAAGATAACAAGAAAATGTTAGGGGAGAGTGACATAATTTGTAACATTTTATTGCATCATTGTTTGTTACCATAATTTTCACATCCACATTGGAGGAGTTTCATTTACCTATCAATATCATTCTCACATTGTATTATAGTTGTGTATTGTGATATATTCTAAGACTCTAATTGTAATTGAATTTCTTTTGGAGGTTTGTTTTTTATTAAGGCAAAAACAAGTAATGAGGGGACCCAGAACCCCTTACAACAAGTTTTGGAGGGCCCTGAAACCCTTAGATTTTACTGCTATCTGGAACCCACAATACAACACTGCCATGATGAATAATAATAAAAAACTAGCAGCCCAATCTTAGGCATGCCAGAAAAGACCAACATCTTTCACATGCACAAGGGTTTTGCTAAGGCTCCGTTAACCTTCAATAGATACCATGGGTGTTTCCAGGCACCCATAACCTTCAAAAACACTATATTACAACAGCTATTCATAGAATCACAATCTGGACACATAGGGTTTTGAAAGGCTCCCCAAACCTTCAACTTGGATTTTAAAGTGGCACACAAAACCAACATAAAATGGTTTTCTCTGGCTCGCTTAACCTATGACATAGTCCTCAGGCCACCAAACACAAAACCTATCCTTAACCAAAAAAAAAAAGGCTAGGTTGGGCCCTTGAAAACTTCTAGCATCTAGCCTCCCTATGGGTTTTACGTGGCTCCCACAACCTGAAAATGGGTTTACCTAGGTACTCATAACCTGAAACAAAAGGGCCAGACCAAAAAGAAGCAAAAAGGACCCTGACCACAAAACCAATTCGGAAACTCAGATAAAATAGACCCAAACTCTTCCAAGAAGACACCCATGAGAGAAAAGACAAGCACCCTCAACCAACAAGTATATTGTAATATGTTGTTCATTTGTGAATAATATACTGGGTGGATTTAGGTGTATTGATTTTTTGTTCTAAAATGGGTTTTGCCACCTAAATCACTATGTTCTGGTATGGATGCTATTTATGTTAATTTTCCATAACTATTTCAAAGATCTATTAAATTTTGCACAACCCTCCTCTCAAGGTTAGTGTAGGATTTTTTTTGCTACCATAACTTCCTTTCATACATTTCCTTTCCACTTTTTAATATTTCTTCTATAATTTCCATTCTTGCTCAAAGTGATATGTTTTTTCAGTTCATGAGGATTTATAATGATATTCCTTTTACTTTCCTGATGATATTTTTAATAGTTATGATTATTTTCATTATTAAATGTTTGAGAGATGAGAATCATAACATTTTCTTTCATCCTTGAAAGCTATTGATATATTAAAAAATTTGGTACAAGTGATCCCAACCTATTGATGAGGACTTTTGGTAGGGATGGTACATAAAATTGTGTATGATGTATTTGATAGATCTATATATCTCACATTTTTGACATACAATAAGTCATCCTCACCAGACTTAGGAGGGGTTTTGACCTATTAAGATTTTAGGATCTAATAGTGAATAATATATTTACCAATAAGTACATAGCTCTATGAATGAAGAATGAATTCCATTCCATTAGAAATACTAAATCTTAATTACTTCAACCCTTAAACTATGATTCATCTATTACCGAGATCCCTCACATTCAACAATCAAACTATATGTTTCCTTAAATCAAGTTTGTAGTTATGAATCTTATTTAGAGTTATAAACCCATCCTTTATGTGCAAATCTCAATCTCAACTTTCATAATGTGGAACTCTACTCTTTTACTCACCTTGTTCACCTCATTTTTTGCTTCTCATTTTATTTGATGCGAGTATTGACAGTATTTAAAAAGACATTTTGAACAGGCTCTTATTGTGCCATAAGGGGATTTGTTCTCTTCCTTCATCCCTCATGAAAGGGAAGTATTAGAATAATCTAAACACAGTCAACATAATTTATTATTAAGAAATATGAATTATTTTCTAAGGAAAAAGTTGTAACAATGACTAAAATTATAATTTGTTTTCTAAAATAGATCGGTGAACTTGAGACCAAACAATCTCATCACTCAACAATGTATGAAACAAGGAATTAAAGGAATATGAATACACTCAGTCACCTATCCATTGATCACAATGTATTGCTTCAGGATAAAACATTAGGCAAAGGAATTGCATATCAATTATTTGTAATTGGCATCGTGAATGATAAATATAGATGACAAACTGGCTTTATAAGCAGTTGTGTTTGTGAGAATTGTGTGCACAAGGAATTTGCAATAATCATGAGTGTAGAAAGAATGTAACATGGTGTCTTCAATCTTCAATAAGTCATCCTTAGATAAATATTGTTGATGGTTATACTTATGTTAGGAGGCGCGGCACAAGGAATCTGCAATAATCATGATTCCAACCCTTATTGCAGAAGCAATGGGGATTACGTTGTTCATGGTACCAACTTGGTTTGCTGTGAAATTGGATCCTATGGGGATGGCCTTGAATTTTGCAATGATCATTATTATTGCTGATCAGTGCATACAGATTGTTTAATCTTTTTTTATTTTACATATGCTATAAAAATGTTGCATATGCTACTTCCCTCTTTCTAGAATTATGTTATCTATTTTATATGCACCATAAGGCTATAATGCTACCATATTACCTAATAAAATAATTCTAATTGATATTAGATGGTTATTCTTAAAAAAATTGGTTAATCAGAGAAGAATAACTATTGTTACTTTTTTTTAAAATATGAGATGTCAAATTACAGTTCATTGTTGAAGAACGTGATATTAAATTTATATAAAATAAATAGATTATTATTTTATTTTTTATAATTTTGTTGATGATAAATTATATTTTTTATTGGATTTATTCTAAGAAAATTGATTAAAATCAGTTTAATTTGACAAAACAAAAAGCGAGTTTAATGAAATATTAATTTCAAAGAAAATTATAAGTATGTTTTATTTTGATCAAGTTAAATATGAAAAAAAAAAAATTCATTTTCAAATGTTGCAAATAAGTAAAGCACACTTAAATGAAAGTGATATATATTTTTAAATATAACTTAATTATAAAAAAATTATTTGATCAAAATGAGCTACTTTTCACTATCAATGAGCAATGAGAAAGACTAACTGCATAGTCCACCTCAATAGGACTATGAACAACACTAGTAGCAGATTCAACCTCGATAGGACTAATAGCACCACCACTATTCCTAATAATTACCAAAGCATGAGCACCATGAGGGAGCTCACCATCGAATCTACCTAAGGAAGACCAAGCCTTTAGCAACTAGGCAATAGAGGCACCCACTTGGAAGCACAAAAGATAGGCAACTCCGCATCAAGAGGAATTTTGAACCCAACAAGAATAGAGATACTCGGACCATCTCCCACAAAGAGCTCACCACCAAACTATAAACAATCCCAAGACCTCCCACGTGGAGTAACACTTCTCAACACCCACGTCACCTCAAAACACACCATAGAATCTCTCAAGGGCCAGTCTTAAACCCCACACACTAAGCATATTAAATTTAAAGAATGTCTATCAATTTAGAATGTTTAACACTTTTTAAGCTTAAAAACCAAAACGATATATCTGTGATTTAAACTACCCACCTCTTTAAAGTAGCACAAACACGAGACCAAAAAACAAAACTAAGGAACCAAGTCATTGCTCCCCAACTAAATCCCCAACAAAAGTTGCCCAGTAAAACCAATGGATTCTAGGCCCTAGAACCAATGACGACCTTTTTCAGAAGATGAAACCCTAACAATAGTGAGAACAAAGAAATGAGCTCCTATGTGAATAGAGGATTTGGAGCCAAATGATGACCTTTTTAGCAGATCAAACCCCAACAACAATGAGCACAAAGAAATGAGATCATGTGGAAATAGATGAGGTAGAACCAGAGAAAAACATACCAACCATTTTGATGGAAAAGGAATAAAACAAGGAGGTCAATAAGGGGAGGAAACCTCAACCATACCCCAGTCGTACCACACATCAAGAGGTCATGCGTAAGGGGAAGTAGGGTCAGTCATAAACTCCACACACTATGAAATATATTAAGTCTCGAAAATGTCAGTCAACTCTGAATGTTCAATATTTTTAAACCTTGAAATCAAAGCTTAATGTGCACGAGTTAAGCCCTCTGGAAAAACAAAATTGTAGCCCACAGAACCCCTCAAACCTTGATAAGCATAGATCACAGAAGGAAAGGAGGAACCATCACTCCAAACACAAATCCATCATAAGCCACACTTACAAAAAGAGCACCCAGGCCAAAAACCTCAACAATAGGAAGAGCCAAAGACATGCAAAACCTATCAAGGCCAAAACAACAAAAAAATGGGGTGAGAATAAAAAATTATGAATGAGTGTGTAGTTCTATTATTATGTATTATATAATTATTTTTATATAATTAATATTATATTTATATTATATAAAATATTATTTAAATTATTATAATAATTATATTAAACCATTATATTATTTTAAGAGATATAATGAAAATATAGAATGAAGGGATAGAAATAACTAATTAATTATATTATAATATATTTTTGTAATTACGATATTAATATTATATATTTTATAATATATATAATAATAATAAAATTAATTATAATATAATAGTGTTGTTAGTAAATATAATTTGTATTAGATATTATAGTTTTTTATTAAAATAAAAACATGTTTTGAAGGGAACGAAGCCCTTTACAACCAAATTTTGAAAGGATCTGAAACCCACTACAAGAGAGTTATCTAAACAAAATGAACATGAAGGCACAAACAACCTAGGATAGAAGACTGGAAAAAGAACAACATGCATTCAACTACACAACTGTGAAGAGGTCAACTTACAGCTAACCTACAACCAACTCCCGAACAAGAACCATCAAGATTTACTTTTAGAGCTACTCTTGTCGGAGGAGAGAGTCATGTCAAAAGGAGGCATAGAGCACTCTACTTTCTTGCCCTTAATAGAAATCCAACCCTCTTCCACTTGCACTGCCATGTCATGCCAGTCCAGCCCACCATTATTTGTGAATGAAAGCCAACAACCTCAGTCCTAGAATAATCCACTATATTCTTCCTTGTCGACATGGCCATATCATAAAGGCCACTAGAATTAAGAGCCAGAGTGATATTGCAAGAATTAGCCTCCTGAGGCCCACTCATTCTCACATTAGGGGTTTTAGCAGGAGACTCAAGCATAGTGACATCTAGAGATGAATCCCCAAAATCTCGTGGTTCCCTAGCAACCACCTTAGCAAAGCTCCTAGGTTGATCAGATTTCTTCTCAATCTTATAATGTTGATGAGAAGTGCCTTTCTATCAAGTCATCATCATAGCCTTTTTATCAAAGGCACATTGTGTAGCCGCATGACCAGTTTTGAAACACCTTTTGCATCAAAAGGGAATCCCTCCATAGTCCAAAGATTGGACCCAAGAACCCTTAGAAGATTTAAATAAAATCTCAATAGGAAACCCTTTTAAAGCATCCATACAACCAATATGTGTGTAAAAGTAGAATGAAAAACATAATAGGATTCATCATCCACCATCAAAAAATATCCAAGGGTTGTACCCACTTCCTCTAAAATAGAATCTTTCCATAAATAAAAGGGGAGATTAGGTAACGTTACCCAAGTCAGAATCTTATTTAACATTTTAATAAAAGGGTTGAAATTGCCAAAGCTTAATCATTTTTAAAAATTTGTCCTCTCAGCTAAAAAATTGATCACATAAGATTTTAATTCTATCCTAAGCATTATCAAACTTAGAAACAAAAAACCCGTTAGCCATGGGGAAGATATGAACTTTACCGATAATAAGGGGATCCCATTGATCCGATATCTATGTGTGCAGCTGAGGGAGGGAAGTTCACAAACCTTGAAACGAAGAGATCATACCATGCAAAAAGAGAATAGAAACATTATAAATGATTTCCTTTGTGGTATCATCTTTCAGATTAACAATGATGCCATTAGCAACAGGGATAAAACCACTAAACTGTTGTCTGTCGAGTCGGGACCTCCGGACACCCTGTCCAATAGAATCATCATTGGGCACCATGCCAGTACCCCTTAAGTTGTGCAGAATACCATCAGCCCTGGGGCAGGAGGAAACGCCCTTACCTGCACCCTCTATGGCAAAACCATCCATGACAGAAGGGGCAGATGCTGACACATCTCAGTTCGAAGCGACAGCAACAAGGGCAAGCTTGTTCACATGGGCAAGAGATTCGTTGAAGAAGGCTTTCAAATTCACTCGGGCAGGACATGTAAGGAAGCAAAGGTGTGCGGAAACGCTTCCTACGCTAATCTTGAGGGGATGGTTATGCAATTTTCAACTTAAATATTACTAAGATATCAAGAAATGCACAATAAAGCATAAACAAAATAGCAATGAACACATAACATAGTGATTACCATGGGGAAACCCTTCTGGGAAAAAAACCCCACCCTCCAAAACTCGCACAATGTATTATCAAATCAAGCTGATTACAATACACTTGCAATGCAAGTTCTTATAGGAGCGCATCACCACAACTCGAACTCAGAGAGACTCCTTCTAGCATCCAGTCTTGCAAAAAACTCAATTGATCAAACTCCTCCCCAAGCCCTCCTTTTATAGTGATTTTACAACCTAGAAACCACTTGTGGTTTTACAAAACCATGGGCTTAACCACCATGCCACATGGTGCCCATTTTTGACATTTACATTTCCAAAATGGAAAAACAACTAGGTTAAAATAGTAATCCCGTCCATAATTTTGTCCCCTAGCTTAGACCCTCTTAAAAGTCATAAAATGAGTCATTAAGGCTCTAAAAATGGCCCACCTATATTCTACTATGGACAAGACTCATTTTTAACAACTCACTAACCATTTTCCAATGCATAAACATGTGGAAAACTACCTCAAACAAATTCTGGAATTTTCTAGAAACAGACTGCAAGGTTGATAGACATGTTTCTCAACATTCTCCCACTTGTCAAACACCTTGCAAGAGTCAGGGGATCCAAAATATCATGGACTTAATTGCAAGGGGCTGAGAGGCCCATAGACTCTGAACAACATTTGAATTTCTCTGTGCTCACGGGCTTAGTTAATGCATCAGCAAGATTCACCAAAGTTTCTACCTTTTCCAGCTTCACCTTGCCATCCTCAATCATATATCTCACAAAAATGATATTGTACATCAATGTGCTTGGTCCTGGCATGAAAAGTAGGGTTCTTCGCTAGGCAGATTGCACTCTGACTGTCACTGTAAATTGTCATTGCACCTTGTTTGAACTCTATATCTGAACACAATCTCTTTAGCCAGATAGCTTCCTTATAGGCATGAGTAGCTGCCATATATTCTGCCTCAGTAGTGGACAAAGTGACCATAGCTTGTCGCTTGCTCATCCAACTAATTGCACCACCGAATAATGTAAACACATATGCACTAGTGGATCTTCTTCTATCAACATCACCGGCCCAGTCTGAATCCACATAGCCTCTAATATCTAAGGAATGCTCATTTCCTATTCCATGAAAACATATCTAGTACTCTGAAGTACCCCTCAAGTATCTGAAAACTCTTTTTACAGCATCCCAATGTGCTCTTCCTGGATTAGACATATAACGAGAAAGAACTCCCACTGCTTGGGCAATGTCTGGTCTTGTACAGACCATAGCATACATCAAACTTCCAACAGCACTCTGATATGGTACTTGACTCATCTCTTCCATCTCCAATGGGGATGTACGACACTGTGAACTAGAAAGCTTTGTTCCCAATGTAATAAGAACACTCAATGGTCTTGAATCCTGCATATTGGATCTTTTCAAAATAGTACCAACATACTTGCTCTGGCCTAGCCAAAGCTTTTTGTTTTGTCTATCTCTTACAATCTCCATTCCCAGAATGTGCCTAGCTGCACCAAGATCTTTCATTTCAAACTTTATCGAGAACTGAGATTTTAACTCTGCAATCAAACCTTTTCGTTTGCCAATAAACAACATGTCATCAACATACAGGGTAATGACCAAGAAATGATCACCATCAGATTTAAAATATATATAGTGATCAGATTTAGATCGCACAAATCCCAAACTCAACACATATGTATCAAACTTCTGGTACCACATCCTAGGACTCTGTTTTAAACCATACAAGGATTTCTTCAACTTACAGACCAAATGACTTTTACCTTTCATCACATAGTGCTCTGGTTGTGACATGTAAATTTCTTCCTCCAAATCTCCATGAAGGAAAGTTGTTTTCACATCCATTTGCTCAATCTCTAGATCATAGGTTGCTGCAATAGAAAGTAAAAATCTAATGGATGTCATTTTGGCTACTGGAGAAAAAATCTCACCATAATCTACTCCCTCAACCTGAGAGTAACCTTTTGCAACCAAACGTGCTTTATACTTCTCAATGCTTCCATCTGAACCCATCTTCTTCTTGAACACCCATTTACAACTAATAGGCTTTCGTCCTTCAGGCAATGGTACAAGGTCCCATGTTTCATTCCTCTTAAGAGCTGCCTTTTCTTCATCCATTGCTATTTTTCAGGACTCTGAATCATTCATACCAAGAGCCTCTTCTACAAATCTTGGTTCATCAATGTTAGCATTCAATGCAAATATGCATCTCCAATCATCAGGAGAATACCCATACCTTTCAGGTGGTTTCCTTTGTCTAGCAGACCTTCGAGCAAGATCTGGTTTAGGTTTAGCTTCAGGTTTAGCTTTAGGTACCTCTTCTTCCTCTGATTATTCATAACTCATAGAGCTCTCCTCGACTTCTTGTCTTTCTAAGGGCCTCAATTCAACTTTATCTGGTGTAGCAGGTAGTTGAATCACATCTTTCTTTTATTCTGTTTGTTCTGGCTACACTGTAACAGAAGAAGGCTTAGTTTCTCTAAAAATAACACTTCTTGAATAAAATACCTTTTGTTCAACAGGATTCCAAAGCTTGTATCCTTTTACACCATAACTGTATCCGATGAAAATACATTTAACAACTTTGTTGTCCAATTTTGTCCGCTTCTCCTTTGGAACATGAGCATATGCTTCACAACTGAACACTCTCAGATGTCTAAGTGAAGGCTTGTCGCCTGACCACGCTTCCATTGGCGTCTTATCAACAAAAGCTGATGTACGAGACCTGTTTATCAGGTAGCAGGCAGTGGCTACAGCTTCAGCCCAGAACTTTTGTTCTAGTCTAGCTCCACTCAGCATACTCCTAGCCTTCTCCATCAAGGTCCTGTTCATTCTTTCTGCAACTCCATTCTGTTGTGGAGAATACAGAGTTGTCTTCTCTCTTTTAATACCACAATCTTTACAAAATGTGTCAAAATCATTGGAGCAATATTCACCACCATTATCTGTCCTTAAACATTTTATTTTCTTTCCAGTCTGCAACTCAGCCATTGCTTTAAATTCTTTGAAATGACTGAAAACTTCAGTTTTACTCCTAAGAAAATAAACCCATGTTCTTCTACTGAAATCATCAAAGAAAGAAACATAATAAACTGATCTACTAATATAAGGAACATCAACTAGATCAAATACATCCGAATGGATTAGATCCAAAATACATGAAGACTTATGAGAACTCGAGTAAAACTGAATGTGGTTTTGTTTACCATAGATACAATACTCACAAAAATCAAATTCAAGATTGCAATCATTCAACCCATCAACAATGTTCTTATTTTTCAGGTCCATAGACCCTTCTCACCTATGTGGCCAAGTCTCTGGTGCCATAACATGGTCTTCTTTGTAGGCAACTTTGATTCGGTAGACAGAGCACCCTTGGGTACCCAAAAACCACGACCATCTGTTGAAAGAGAAACCCTCTCCTTTTCCAACTGAGTAGTCTTTTTCACAATCTTATCAGAAGTACTATTGCACTCAACTGTGCATGCATCAAGCTGGTACAGTGTACCCAATCTGCTTCCTCTTGCTATCACCATAGGACCTCTTACCATTTTCACACCTACTTCAGAAAACTGTACATGCACACCCGCATCTATTAGCTTGCTAATAGATAACAAATTCCTTGCTAGTCCCAGGATATGCAAGACACCATCAAATATTCTAATTCTACCATTAGAAAATTCCACACGAATACTTCCATGACCAACAATATCAAGTACTGAGTTATCACCCAAATACACCTTACCACCATCAAAATTTTCTTACTTACTAAACCAGTTTCTATTAGGAGTCATGTGGAAAGATGCACCTGAGTCTATTAACCATGCATTGTCAGCTACACAAGTGGCCAAGGCCGTGATGAAAGCATCTCCATCTTCCTTCTCGAACTCAGAATCAAAATCTTGCTTCTTCTTGTTTTTCTTCTTTTCTTCTTTACAGTCCTTTCGGAAATGTCTGGGCTTTCCACAATTCTAGCAAATTACCTTGGACTTAACAGGAGATTTTGATCTCCCCTTATTCTTGGACTTAGAACGACCATGCTTCTTTTCATTCTTGCCTCTTTCTTTTGGTCTTCCTCAAACACTCAGAGCCTCTTTGGCATTCAGAGAGACCTTCCTTCTCATCTCTTCAGAAAGTAGAGAACCAACAACATCCTCCATCTTCAAGACGATTGCAGTGCTCCCTATGGCCATCACAAGGCTATCCCATTAGTCTGGCAATGAACATAGCAAGATTTGGCATCTTTCTTCTTCATCCATTGGGTCAACTGAGTTACCAACATATTAAAGCTTTCCAGATGCTCAAAAATTCATCCACCTTCTTCCATTCTCAAAGAATACAATTTTTTCCTTAAGAAGATCTTGTTCACAAGTGATTTCTCTTGGTAGATCTCACTTAGCTTCTTCTAAAGCTTCTTTGCAGTAGATTCTTCATGGACATTTATCAGAATAGAGTCTGCAAGACACAATCTGATGAGACCTTTAGCTTTTCTATCAGTCACATCATATTGTGCGGCTAAAGTCGGATCTGCGGGCCTATGCTTATTCTCATCAATCGCATCCCATAGATCTCAATCAATCAACAGATCTTCCATCATCAGCTTCCACATCTCAAAGTTTGTGCCAGAAAACTTCTCTACATCAATCCTCCCTGAAATGCTTGCCACCTTTTCAATCCTGCAATACAAAAATGAAATACTCTGCACAAGCTCCCACTCAAACCTTGATTAGCTCAAAAAACCTTGTACCCAACAAATAGAACCAAAACTGGCCAGGCTCTGATACCACTTGTAAGGAAGAAAAGGTGTGTGGAAACGCTTCCTACGCTAATCTTGAGGGGATGCTTATGCAACTTTCAACTTAAATATTACTAAGATATCAAGAAATGCACAATAAAGCATAAACAAAATAGCAATGAACACATAACAGAGTGATTACCATGGGAAAACCCTTCTGGGAAAAAAACCCCACCCTCCAAAACTCGTACAATGTATTATCAAATCAAGCTTATTACAATACACTTGCAATGCAAGTTCTTACAGGAGCGCATCACCACAACTTGAACTCAGAGAGACTCCTTCTAGCATCCAGTCTTGCAAAAAACTCAATTGATCAAACTCCTCCCCAAGCCCTCCTTTTGTAGTGATTTTACAACCTGGAAACCACTTGTAGTTTTACAAAACCATGGGCTTAACCACCATGCCACATGGTGCCCATTTTTGACATTTACATTTCCAAAATGGAAAAACAACCAGGTTAAAATAGTAATCCCGTCCATAATTTTGTCCCCTAGCTTAGACCCTCTTAAAATTCACAAAATGAGTCATTAAGGCTCTAAAAATGGCCCACCTATATTCTACTATGGACAAGACTCATTTTTAACAACTCACTAACCATTTTCCAATGCATAAACATGTGGAAAACTGCCTCAAACAAATTCTGGAATTTTCCAGAAAAAGACTACAAGGTTGAGACACATGTTTCTCAACAGGAGAGCCTTTCATTGTCGGTAGCCAACTTGTTTCTTTTCTTGACAAATTTTATTGTGTTATCAGATATAATAGGTTTCTATATGTTAAAAATAAAAAATTCATATAATTTATTTTATTATAATATGACTTTAATCTTTACGTATGTTATTTTTTTTTATCAGTAACAGGTCAAAGCAAGGAATAATTTATATTAATATTAACAAAAGTTTACATCAAATATATAAACCTTCAGAAAGGTCAAATGTCCCAAGAAAACTGAAAAATATACTAAAATCTTAAAATGAGATCTACTGACAAGGAAAATCATACTCTGTTCTTAAACAGAGAAAGAAAACGGCAGAGCTCATACCCCTGTTCAAGCCCAAGATAGACCTGTTTCATTGATGATTACACTAGCATTGCCTGCTTTATCCTACCAACAAAGAGCATTTACTTCCGCTACCTAGTTTAGAGACCAATCTTTGATAACCTGAAGCTCTGGACCTAAACTTTATGTAACCGCCATCGAGTTGTTCTCCATTTTATTCGCCAAGCCACCTGAAATGGATCTTATATTATGTTATTTGATTATATAATATATTTATTATTATATTCACATATGCTATTGCCTAATGATGCACTTCTAAAACACCAAATGCATAACAATCATTCCATGTTTTCACCGTGAGCAGAATCACTTTCTGGAGAATTATCAAGGCAAAATCAATGGAGGAATCTTCTGGTGTGCCCTATGATTCTACTTTGATGAACTGTCTAGTTTCTGCATGGTATGGGCTTCCCTTTGTATCACCTCATAACCTTCTGACGAGCACCATCAATGGAATAGAGCAATCATCAAGACACTTTACATCCTGTTGTTTGAGGAAGACCCAGCATAGAAAGATATTTTGTAGGTTTGATGCAACGATATTTTCTATTTGCATATAAGCACCCCCCTAAGCAAACAAGATAAAAAAATGCTTTGCTCTGACTGGAGCTATGAACTAGTGGGGACACAGTAGGGTTCCCCATCCCCATTACATATCTTTGAATTATTATTATTATTATTATTATTATGTTTGATTAGATTGACCCCAAGACGTTCCCCATCCTATGGAAGGCCAAGAGTCATAGCTTAGAATTCCATTTCAGATGTCCCTATTAGGAACTGAGCTTGGGTATCCACAGTGAGAACCTAGTGTTTTAACCAGTTAAGCTCAACCCCTTGGACACAATTGTTAAATATTTACAAGGTATATTTTCAAGAAAATAAAAATAGGTGTAGTCATGGATTAGAATGTAGACTCAATTAATATTACACAAATATCCATAATATTTTAAAGAATATGTGTAGAATATATAGTGTTCATTAACATTTTTGAAGACATAGTCTTTTATGATATCATCATCTAGGTATCACCATTCCTTTCAATTATTACATCTTTTAAATGCTTTTTTGTAAACTTTTACCCAATTGAGTGTAGGCATTGGTCTATTACTAGGTCCACATCCCAATCATTAAAAAATACACCCCACCCTTGCAAGAAAAGAAATTGAAATGCCTTTTGAATTTATGCTATACGTTGTTTTAGTCATTATCATAGCTTAGTATACACAACACCAATAGTGGCTATCAAAATTCATATTTCAAAAATTTAATGCAGTTTACATTTGGTATGATTTGTATAAGGGTAAGCATTAGTTTCCTGTGTTCATAGTTATTGCAACATCCTAAGGAAGACACTCTTTGTTTAGCAAAGCTACGTGTGAGGGAGGTCCTACCCATCTTAATAATTCCCTTGTGGTTGTCCAACATAATCATAGACTTTATGGGATTCATTTAATGTTTCACACCTAGAGTAATTGGGATACGATCCAAACTCAGGAATCTTGGGACCTACAACTATAGTCACCCACATTCTTTCTGTATACACATCATGATTATATGTTAGTAAATTAATTTCTTCATTCACATATAATTGAGGTTAGTTAATCTATTAATCTTCACAAGTTTGATTATCTAGATCTTATTTCACGGTTAAAGATTAAAATTCTTTTTTATATAATTGTCAAATAGAGTTCTATTTATCCAAATTGTTAAATTATTAAATCAGTTTCAGATCACATATATATGAAAATAATTTATTTCCATTGATTTAACTTAGCTACCCTCAATTTTAAACATAGTTTGAATATTAAGATTATGTGAGATGATCAATTTTAACTAGAGACTATTTTAATCTATTATTTATTCACTAGACCCAAGATGCCTTACAAATTTTTCGTGCCTAGAAGCATTATTTATGGAAAGGCTAAACCATAGAAATTTGAAGCCCCACAATCTTATACAGACTGGAGTCCTTATGTATTCTAACTAGGCGGGAGGTGTGAAATCAAATTTTGAGTCTAAGGTCCTTCCTCTCTTATGTATTCTAACTAGATGGGAGGCGTGAAATCAAAGAGTAAAAATTATTAAGTCTAAGGTCCTTCGCCTCTTAGCTATTATTAGATTTATATTCAATTATCGCCAGACAACTTATATTCTCCAAACCTAGAATAATTTTTACACTGATTTATCGATTGAGTCAGATCCATAGACTCATATCAGTGATTGAGCTTTGATGTAGTCTTTATCATCAAGAATAATTCAATTATTTCAACAGAACATACGTTACATATATTAAAATTCTTACATATCATATCACACAGCCTTGCTGTATATGACATATACAGTCTTATTCAACTATAAATATGGAAGGAGGACAACAAACATATATCTAATACTCACTAAAATTATTTCAACATCTTTTATATCGTAGCACAAAGCCCTGCCGTATATGATGTATACATCTTTACTATATTTATGGCAGTAGCAAACCTATATAAACGTAGGTGAGAAGACTGAATAATCTATATTGGGACATAGATATTAGAAACACAACAAAGCAGCAACAAAGGCCATGTGATCATTTGCGAAGGCTTAACGATTTAGCTCATCAGGAGGGACTAAATAGGGATCGCAACAAAACCCACCACTAAGTCGATCGCAGCAACGGGGATAAGGGCCAGCACAATCGCTATCAGTTTTGCAGTCCTGTGCTTCCACCATGAATGCGCCTCCCAGAATCAGTATGACCATGAACAAGGTCGTAAATGTCTTACCAATATCTGATCTGTTTCCCATTTTTAACTCTGTAGAATAGGAAAGTCTGAGGATTAACATGCACAAAACGCCTTAAATAAGTGTACGAGGAGTCTTGACGATTCAGTTTCATTGTCAACGACACCGGCATACGACGCCATTTACGCAATTCCTCCGCCCATTCAGTAGAATCCAAAATCCCTAAGAAGGGATATTCCAGTTTGCTCAATTAAATGAAGTGTAATTTATATAGGTTGCCAGCTGTTCCATTTCAAACTAGTCTTGGGCTTAGCTCCCAATGTTGTAGCAATTAAGGGCAAAGGAATTTGATCAGTTAACCCTTTTCCAATCCATTTCCCGTATACATATTTCATCGAGTTAAAGTTGCAAGAAGGGGCACTATCTATATATTTTTTTTATTATAGTAAAGGATAAATCCAAGTGGCTTGCAAAAGTATTAAAACATGCCTTTAAATTTTCAAAAGAGGCTTCACTTTCCTAAGCTTTACCAAAGAATCATTAGTAGCAAACTGCTCACTGATAACATATTAATGTGTAAAATCTGTTTCTTTATTTACAGGTGGGCAGCTAAAACTTTTGGGGCTTTCGGGAAATTTTGTTAAATGGATTTTTGATTAGGATTTTTCATTGATATAGAGAATTTATTCAATTTAAAAAAAAAATTATGAAAGTAAGAAAAATATCAATATATATTACTTTTAAGCATAATTAAGATATAAGATCAATCAATCAAATGAGTCTTTTTGAAAATCAAGTTTGATCAAGGGAATATGTTAGAAAGTTTAACCCATTCAGTTCCTTCTCAAAGTAAAATTATTTATTCAAAATGGTGTGGATTTTAGTTATCTTCCTTTTCTTGAATCATACAATACAGGGAAGGACATGACAAATGTGGGAGGGTTAGGCTTTGGCAAAAAAAAAAGGTAAGAAACATGGAGCAAGCTGATAGGCTAATATTTAGTAATGATCTTCAAACATTTAAAATTTAGTTAGTAAACATGCTATATCACCTTCATCCAGAGACCGTAATAATTAATTTCTTTGGTTTTATTTTCTTGTTAACAAAATTTTACTCATAGTTCATTTTGGTTGACTGTTTTTGTCTTATGAGATAACTGAAGTAAAAGAAAGATGCATTTACAAATCATTTCCATATTGCATTCATATGCAAGAATGAATTCATAAAAGATTACAGTACTTCATTTATACACATGCATGAAACATGAAAAAGATTTAGGAAATCTTTCCCGAAAGAGTAATCTTTATTGAAAGTATGTACATTTGTTCTCACACAAGCCATGAGACTACCCAATACTTGTTCAATACACATAAAGAAATTTCCATACATGAATAGGTATACTGAAATTAAAATGTACATAAGAAGAAAGGGACTAGTCATTGCCTGAATGACTAGTGGTTGAATGTTGTCCTGATTCTTTGTCTATCTCCAGTTGCTAGTGTCCTTCTTTGCTCTATTGTTGTCGTAGTACCTGCATCCATTGCAATAAATGATGTTAGAGCTATGAAAAGCTCCAAGCAATGAAAGGTCTCTATCATCATATATAGACTATACCCATTTATGTGTAAATTCAAGTCTATGAGTACTTAAAAGCAATGCATATCTTAAGTGCACAGGAAAACCACAAAGAATCATCATGTATACCTGAGATAGGCATATATTTTTCTAACATATTTGTGTCATGTGCAGATATAGGTTTAATCAAGTTCATTTTTAACATGTGGGGTAAAATGTGGCTCTCACAAGGGTTGAGTTGGGCCTGCTAGCATATAAAACTAAGTAGTACAATGATAGATTGATAGTAAGAGTTACAAAGTATGAACCCTTACAAGTTCATCATTCGGGATTCATAACCTAAGACATCATGCTACCTTGCAGAGACCAAGTGCAGATTCAACATTCTATTTTTGTTTTGACATGACTTCCTTTTTCTTTTCCTAACAATTTACACTAAGGAGAAAGAGGTGGTCAATATCGAAATAAGGTAGAACAGTGCTAAAAGGCATTGCCAGTGTTCCATTTTGAAAAGAATATAAGCCTGGAAGTCAATGCCTAATACATCAGAAAAGATGTTTGAATGTGAAAGAATAGAGAGAATTGAATACATATATCAACTCCAAGAATACAACAACCTACAAAGCATCTAGACAGAGTATTGAGGTCTCATAGTAACAAGAACTTTGCAGGAAATCAATATCACTTTCAAAACAAGGAAATCAGAGATATGTGAGCAAAAGCTTTGTAGAACAGTGATACTTATACCAAAGTTTGAAAGTGGAATCATAGAGTTTAATTAAAAGATGATATTGAGAGCTATGATTATGAAGCCCAAGATAGTGAAGGCACTAAGAAAATCTCAAAAGACACCAATTAGCTAGAGATTGCAAGGATTCAACTACAAAAGTTTGAAGTAAAAGGTAGTCCCTAGCAGTATACAATAAGATCACAGCCCATACATAGAGATTAATTCCCAAATAGACCTAAGGAGCCCTATGTGAAAGTGTGATGGTACAGTCCTAGATGCTAAGGGCCTCAATCTAAAGGATGAGAATACAATGATTTCTTCTCCATTGTCAAAACATAGTACACAATCTATATGCAACCCTTACTAGCAAGGTATAGAGGTAGAGTACGGTCAAGAGAAGCTCTAGAGCAGTGATAAATAACTTGTAGTAGTTAGTCAATGATACAAACCTTAGTCCAAAGGAGGGTTTCAAAACAAAATACAACAAGTTAGCAATGCATATTCTAGGAGCAATCTTACAATGTAATAGTCCAAACACTTAAAAGATTGCATATACCAAGATCTCAATATAGACACAATGTCTTGCAGCCTTTATGACACATAAAATCCTATGAACATGGTTTGCATGATGCTAGAAATGATAGTGAGTACGAAAGCAAAAGCCCCATAAATACATATAAAGAAAGGTTTTGTAATAGTGAAAAGACCCTAGGGTGATTGTCAAACCAAAATCCCTAACCTGAAACAAAGGTACATAATAGAGTAGTATATAGGGTATTCACAATCTTGAAGAAAAAGATGTCAATAATGACAGTAAATGTTCCTGTAGCAACAAATACAGTAAGTTGAGTACAGAGTAATCAAGTAAAATTGTTAACAAAAATAATGACTCTTTCAGCCATAAGTGCCTTTTAGCTATATGAAATCTAGAAAAAATTCAAGATAATATCTTCCTAAACACAAAATTAGTTCGAGCATGATGTTATTCATTGATGATACAAGAAAACACAGAAAACCCTTATGGCGGCTTGAAATGTTTTAATAGAAACGCATACAATGAGGCCACAAGCCTCATGTAAAAATGGTCTTTTATGATGCAATGACAACCCATGTGATTCTCTTAAGAAAACCTAGTTGCCAAAATGCAAATCTACAATATTATTTATAAAGAAAGTGCACGGTATAGAGATATGGAAAGTGATAAACTTACCTCGCATTCCTTGTTGAATCTTCATAAAGCTATCATAACAACAACTAAAGAATATACACAAGTATTAAAACCTTCATGATGGCGAAACCCTCATCTTCATCATTAGCGGCCGAGTTCATAGGTGGTTGGCTAGGGTTTCAAAACCCTAGCCAACAGAGAAAGCTTCTTCATGAAGCTCCAAATATAATGAAATGTCTTCCTCTTTCTTTGCTGAGTTTTACTTTAAGGTTATCCTTTCCCTAAGAGAAATACCAACCACATTTTGGTAGAATTTTATTTTTTATGCAAATATAAATTAATACCTATAATACCCTAAAATTAGTCATCTAAACCATGGGCTCCTAATCTCGACAACATCACCAAGGTCCTAACCAAAGGCAATTAAATCAATCTTGAGCACATTATTAATTCTTTAATTATTAAAAATCACATGGCAAATCAGCCACTCAATATTAATTAAATATTTATTTAATTAATTGAATTATTTCAAGAATAATCATTTTGATCAATTATCCCATTTTAATTTATTAAATATCTTTGCATATTTAATTAATTAATAAATTTTCCATTGAATCATGTGAAAGGATTAATTTATTACAAAAGATGAATTAATTTATTACAAAGAGTTGAATTGAAACAAAACAAAAGTCCAAAAAAAGAATTGAATTGAGAGAGAAATCAAACTTGAGATATTATTTCTTTTTCTAAATTTAGAACTTGAAATCAGAAAAGAAATTTAATTGAATTGTTGAATTATTCTCTAAAATTGGAATTCAAAGCTTTTCAGAAAAAGAAGTTCAGTTGCATTAAGAAAACTCTTTTCTTGAATAAAACAAAGAATTATCTATTTTTATCAGATATGCATGGAACTAATTTATTATTATTTTCCAATGCAACTTGGACTTCTAATTTGAATGCATTTCAATTAAACTATAATTGGAATCTATCTCAAGGTTAACTCAACTTGATTTCTCAATTATTTTCAATTAATCCTAAATTAAGCTTTTTGTAATTCTCTATAAATTCAGTCTTCAGCTCTCATTCCAATTCACCCCAGAGATTTTTGAGAACATGCTTGGAAATTATTATCATGCTAATTTCGCTCTGGAGTCATTGAAATCATTGTGCTTTTTTAGATTACTTGCATCCATTTTACATTCATTATTGCTTGCATGCATTGTTGCTTGAATTTGCTTGAATTATTCATCCATCTTGCATCCATATAGCTTAATATCATATAGATTAAATCCTTCGTCTTGGTGTAGTCTAGTCACTGGTATTTCTTATAAAAATCTGAGAGCAATCTTATACTCGCATCTTTTAGAAGGCAATTAGTCGCTTTTCTATGGTTTATTTCTTATTGATTATTGATTACTAATCATGCATATAATGACTTAATTGAAGTGTTGTGCTTGCAGCTACAGGTTCACTTTTTCACACACACAATACCCCGTGGCCATTGAATAATGTGTGAAGCTTAGGTATTTTATGCCTTATTTTCTTTTTGTAAACCCTATATCTATGGTCATTTTTACCATCATGTTGATATGCCTTATCACAAGTAGATAAGTGATTTTATGTACTATGTATCAGAATTGTTTGTAAACAAATGAGTTAGTAGGTGCCATTATAAACCTTTCACTCATCTTGTTAAGTTTAAATACAAATAAGGGCATATAGGGTTCATTAGAGATAGTTGCCAACATGTGAAGGATATATAGGGGGTTTTTGTTTTCTTTTGAGGGATTTTTAGGGGTTGTTTGGGTGTCATTATGTTTGGTAAAGTCAAGGTTGACTTTTTGATTCATTTGGAGATATTTTGGAGATGATATAGGTCCTATATTTTTGGCAATTGATAAGCTTGATAAGATTAATGATAATGGTAATCCATTAATTATACCCATTATTATAGATAATTGATTTATACAAATCCATTTCCAAGACATTCACATCATGGATTCCACCGTTATAGTCATTTTTTGACTTCATTTATATTCCATGCTGATTATGATATTGATGCTTAGTGACTTTTGGAGCCCTTCTGCATGTTTATTATTTTTATGTAACTCTTTTGGGACATGATTATAGATTGAACCTTGGAGGCCAATAAGATAAGTTTTACCTTCTCAATCTTCTATTTCTTATTGTATGTGCATAGGTGATTGATGCTTTAACTTTTGAATTTCTATATTCCTAGTTATAGTGTCTCCTTTCTAACATCTTTAGACACAAAGTATATGCAGTTGCAGGTTGAAAGTTTTTTTAAAAATTTTAGGTGTTTTGAGTTGTGAAATTTTTTCTTCCATTCAAAATTCACATGCATAATAACCCTCTTGCAAAATATTGATGCTAGTGAATATCTATGTTGAGTTGTGCATATCAACTTACTATTGACTTTTATGTTTTGGTAAGTTGATCTACAGATCCTGCTTGATATTTTGGTGCATCCCCTTTTCATTTTCAATTTTAAGTTGTTTCAATTCATGCATGTCCTCATCCTTTACCCCTGCAAGTTAGTAGTATAGGTGATAACTTGATTGAACAACTAGGAGCCGGCCTCATCCATAGATTCACTCCAAGTTTCAAGGATACCCACAACCTTAGGAACATTTCCATGTTTAACCAGAAAAGATAAGTGTGCAACTTAGTTAGGGTGCATTTATAGGTGATAACATTTCGATTCTTAATTTCTATTTTAGAGATCCTCTCCTTACACATGTTTCTAATTAAAATATCTCATATTTTATTAGATACATTATACATATGTGCATGCATATAAATATTTTTCTAAGAACATCAAGAAATTTTTATATGTATCTCATACTATTTATGTATATATGCATGTGTGTACTTATGCATGTTGATAGAAACAAAACTATTCTTGCACCAAAACATCAACATATTAATTCCCAATACAACTATGAAATTTAATGAATCCACGAGAGGTGGTTAAGATATGTCTGAAACTTGAGCATTGCACTACACAAAAAAAGGAGACCAAGGATCCCCACCTTGCAACAATCCCGCTAGTGCAAGCGAGGGGTTTGAACCCGTGACCTAGGCTCTGATACCACTTTTTAGATACACAGTTGTCGTTGCACCAAAAGATCAACCCGTTAATGCTGAATAGAACTTCAAGATTTAATGAATCCACGAGAGGTCATTAATCCTTGTCTCAAACCGGAGCACTGTGCTTCACAACACAAGGAGACCAAGGGCACACACCTTGCAACACATGTACATATGTATGTATGTATAATATCCTAGATTGAATTGTTAGATAATTAAAAGGTTCTAGATTAATTCAACAGATGTTCATCCCATTAAATATTAGCCCAAGGCTATAAAAGGAAAAAAAATCAAGGTAATTTCATTAGAGCCAATGATAAATACTTAAATAAATATCTATATTATATCATAGAAGTAATTGAATTGTCCACTACGAAAAATCTAGTAGTCTATTGAAATAATTATAACTAGGATCATAATCATGCATAATATTTTACTAGATATTACCATGAAGATAAAAGAGCCTTAGATTTTCTAATTCATATTTATATGTGGAATTTTGTCAGGTTCCAAACCCTTTTATTAGTGAAAACATTTAATAAATGTTTGCACAAGTTACAAAAGAAATAATAGGAAGACAAATTGACAACCAACTAAAAAAATAATAAAAAGTAAGATTCAAAACATATAGTTCAGAAAATGAGCTCTTCAAAAAAGATGAAAACATTACAATATTGCTTCAGGAATTTTAGGTGGTCTTCAATCACATCACTATGTTTCTCATTAACTAGGTCCTTGTTATTCTTTTCATTTCTCATATACCTTTTACTAAAACCTTAATAATATAACTTCTCTCTAAAAGTTCTCTATGGAGCATGAATATACAAGTCAAGTGTCTAATGGTGATACTATTGAGATTGATAATCTTACTCAAATAATCCTTCAATTTGAATCATTTTATAAATATTGTTCAACTTTTATGAATATCCTACCATATACTAACCTATCTTATACTAGTTCTTTTTCATATTCCAAATTTCCTTTTTGATATTTATACTAACCTTAAATTGATTCCAACCCTCATTATTCTATAAGATGATTCTTAGATTCAATCTTCTATTTTCTTGTGGAACCACTTAAGGAGGCTATTATCTATTTTTAAGGCTTCCACATTTTTGGATACTTTAGTAGAACATATATATCTTTCACTATAAGTAGCTCTATCTTGTGTCTTATTCACTTCAACATGAGACAAATTCCTTACTAGGAAGAAATTACTCACTTTTATTAAAAAAATTATGCTTGTTAACAAAATATTTACTATTGAAAATCATAGGCACCATACCCTTTGATCTAAGAAAATTTCTCAGAACTCTTCATGAAAGAACCTAAATAGCATCCTGTACAACCCTATTGTTAGCCTTATTTTTATCCAAATATATAATATTTATCTTTTCTATCTAGACTCCTATGTCTAATATCATCTTCCCTTATTGTTTAGGGAATACAATCCAATACTTAAAACCCTTTAGAGGGGCTAGCATTAGGTGAAGAGGAGATAATAATAAAATATAGATTGTAGAAGTTGATGATACAACCATAGGAGCCAAGAATCATCTACAAGAAAATTACTTCTCACACAAGAGGGATTAGGGAAAGATAATATGTTATGTAACAACTTGAGAATTTTGTGTTGATTGAAAATAAGAATTATTGGAGAGACAATTACAAGGAAAAAGAGCCTAACTTTATCTTAAGTGAAAATTTGGTTAAAGGACATAACTAAATTATAATTAGTTAGAGTGTCTAAATTAGTCTAAAAATCCCTTAACACTATTTAGGGATAAGATAATTTTAAGCTAAAGATAAATACAAAATGCATGCATAAATAACTCCAAACAACAAATGCCTATTGAGGTTCTCATGTACAAACCAATACAAAGAAATACAACTTTGAAAATAATGGAAAAGAAGAAAAACATAGTAGAAGAAAACTCCTTTCCAAAATATAGAAAATGAAATAATTGTACTAGTAAAAGAAGGAAAGGAGGACTCAATGTACCCCCATGAACTGTTTCTATCATAATAGTCCACTAAATGTGCTTCCCATAAGAGAGAGAAATTGAGGATAGGAATCCGTCAAATCAAGAAGTAGCTCCTATGCCAATTATGAGTGTCTAAAGACAAAACATGATCCACTATCCGCTTACAATATTTCTCCCCTTAGGAAAAAACAAATTAATTAGAGATATGACAAGAAACTCCCATAAATTAGGACAAGTAAGAATCCAAATCCAAACCGTGTTTCTCTCTAAAAACTACATTAAGACATTAAAAAATGATGAAGAAATAGTTCCATCAATGATGAAGACAAGTTGAAATCTCTCATGGGCCTATCAGTAAAGAGGATATGAATATCCTTAAAATACTTCTTGAGATCTACAATATGAGACTCCACAAAAAGGATGATATTCTTGTAAGATATAAATCCCAAGTAATTGTGTTTTAAAGAATAATGACCCGCTACACTAAATCAAATGGGTCTTATGCATGTGCCAATGCTAAAAGATATGAATCCAAATTAGTTGTATCTAAAAGAATAATATCATATTACATTGACTTAAAGGGGTTATGCATGAGTCAGTGCCAATTTAATTAGTACCAAAAGAAAATAAAGATGATTGAGATAGGATCTCAATGCAAAAAGTAGGAACATGAAGGTAACCCTATAATCCATCAGAGCATGCAAGACCTATGATATACTCAAGCTTCTCCAAAGTGTCATTATAAAAGGGTATTTAATGTTCATGTGCAAGGGAAAGAAGGCAATCTACAATATGATCATTTGGGAATAAAAGGATATGTAGAAGGACAATGAAGGTCTGATAGAGCACACATACTATCATAATCAATACTAGTACAAATCACACCTACAAGATGTTCTATGATATTATCAAGTCATTGGTTTAGGTATGAGTCCATTCAAATAAGGCAAAATATCTAGCTTCTTGAGATTAATTAAGATGCCATGTCGCCAAGAATCAAAATTTTCCTTGGGTGGGTGGATAATTAAAATATGAATAGAAAAACCCACGATACCTCCTAAAATAAAATTATAAGACCTTAAATATCTTAAAACTTCTAAATCAAATGAAATACAACCCTCTTCAACAAACAAATCATTCCTAAGTGTCAAAGCCTCTAAGTACCTGACTAGATAGTGAAAAAAAAAGTATGAATAAAATACTTGGTAAAAAATATGAAAAATTAGACCTAAGATATGGATATACCATTTTGAGATATTTCTGACGATGTCTAGTTTTTTAAAAATGGAGCATGGATGTGCAAGATATGACCCAAAAAGTGTAAAACTAAAATCTTATTTTGGAGGCTTTGTATGGAAAATTGGAGGATACTCTAAAAAAATAAACTAAATATTTGGAATGGTGCAAGAACTAGCTTCTCGACGGTATCTTCTTTGTGTGACTTTAACCTCGCATGCTCAAGTTATTGCAACAAAAATACAAATAAGTTTTTATAGGTTTAAGGATAGAATGTATCTTGCATGTGTAGGCCCTACGACTGATACCATGTCAATGTCAGTATGAAATTGTGGCATATTCTTAAAAATATTCCCTAAAAAAAACAATTGACCTCCTTGACCAAAAAAAGAATAATCTTTAGATTCACTTTACTACTGAAAATAGGGAACCTTCACTAATTTACTGAGGCACAAAAATTAGGTGAGATCCACCTAAAATAGTCTTGGGAAGGTTGACATCACTACTGACATGCTTCTGACCTCAGTGCCTAGACTTGACTATGTACCCTCCTACACTAGGATTAATGCATATATGTTTTCCTTTCAAAAGGTTTCTAAAACAATTTTTTTTTTCCTCAAATTGAAAGCTTTTAGACTAGTTATAGATACCTTCATTAGAAGGCATGGCCATATGAATTTTTGTACAACTACATAGATTTTTGTGCAACCAAATTTTTTTACCCTAATTTCAACTTGTCCAATTTCAACAATTTGATAGGCCTTTTGATAATGATGGTATCTTTTTTCAACTCTAAAGTGCCCCATTTTTTTTTATCTTAGCCCTATATTTTTCCTCAATTTATTTTCCCTTAGAAAAATTAACCCAAAATTTCAATTGCTCATATTTTTAAGAAACGATAGTCAATCTTATGCTCCAAGACATGGCAAACACAATGACAACCCCCATTTTAGTCCAATGTTCACAAAAAAATTACTCAAGATTGTATCCCTCAAGCATGTTGGCATGAAAATAATAGATTCAGTGCTTTATTACCATGCACAATTTGTTGATACGACCATAGGAGCTGAGAATCATCCACAAATAAAACACCTATCACACAACAAAGAGAAAGAAAAGATAATATGGTCCATAACAACCTAAGAATTGTGTAGTGATTGCACACCAGAATTATTGGAGATATGATTACAATGAATTAAAGAATCATTATGATGAATGAATATCTAGATGCAAATATTCAAGATCAAATTAGCATGCCCCAAGTGTCACAACCATAACGAATGAGACAACTTCAACTATTATTAGCTTACTTTAATAAAATGAAAAATCACCTAAGTTGACTTTCAATTGAAAAGTAATTAAAGGACATAATTAATAAATAATTAGATAAAGTGTCTTAATTAATCCAACAAAAATCATATTAAGGATTTTATATAGCACCATCACCCTAGTGAGTCACAAATTAACCAATAAAGCTTCCATAGCTATAAGTAGGTAGAAGGGGAAGAAAATAAAATGTCTAGATCTAAAGTTCATAATATTCTAAAATGATAAAAAAAGGATGTGTTTATATATCAATTCCAAGAATCGTGTATATGATTAGTTATGTATTGACCTTATTACAATGAAAAATGCAATAATTTTATTTCATGTTTCATGAACGAAACATTGAAAAAAATGTCATAAAGAATGCAAACACATTTTAGAAAAATTATACCCATTTAAGAAAGAATAGTCAACACTGTTGGCTTGATGATGATTTTTGTATTTGATTACTTCATGTGTTGTCATTGATGGAACATCTATTTTGATTGTCATATTCATCTTAGTTAAGATAAATTGGTACTATTGAGTTATTGTATTGTTAACCGGTATCATATGTATGAAGATGTCTAAACCGGTGTATGTAGATAACCGGTATATGTAGATAAGTCAATCGGTTTTGATCTACTCTAGAGTTACCAGTTTGAGATACAATAGACAAAGTAAAGGAGGAGCATGGAGACAATCACCCAATATGAATTCAAGTGAATCAGTTTGTGAGTTAATATTTTATTTGATGTGGTCAACACTGAACCGGTATCGGTGTTCTAACCGATTTTCCAAGTTTGTGTGATGAGTTATCACCGACTGTGATGTGTTACCATCGATCGACACTATGGTGGTAATTTGTGTTATGTTAAGAAAGATTGTCTTGATTCATTGAACCTAGAAAATTGCATCTAGGTTTAGGAGCTGACATGAAATCCAATATCTATAAAAAGACATTGTGATGAGATATTTGATATAGAAGATACAAGTTATGATATGAGTTGAAGTAGATGTGATTTGTTGAAGGTATTATAGAGTATTTTGGTGATACGGTAATGAATGCACATAAAAGGATCTAAACCAGCAGAAGGTGCTATTCTTAGATCAATCCAACAATTATTCTCTAACAACTACAACAGTAAAATCCCTTAATCGGGTAAGCTCTAACAAGCTTCATTGTATAAATCCTATAATAAGGTGATTCATTAATTTGGATCTAAACCCTCCACAAAGGTTACCTTTAACTAGGTATAGCTCCTAACGGGGCTTGAGATGTCTAATAGGATCTTCTCCTAATAGAGCATTTGTAGACCTTAACTGGTCAGTTATCTATTTCTACAAATTGTTAACTTGTGAGTTCCATCTCATCGTGGTTTTTTCCGGTTGGTTTTTCCACATATAAATATTTGTGTTATAGTGAATGTTTTGCTTGTTGTGAATGCTTTTATAACACTTTGGATTATATGCAAAGTCATTGGTAAATTGGTTAAATATTTTTACTGCTCTGTAATTAAACTATTACTAATTTTTCTTTCACTGATTCACCCCCCCCTCTCAGATCTTTATAAGTTTATCAAACACTAAATCATACACATTTATAACTAGTACCCATTTAGGTTAAGTTATCAATTTCTAACACTCATTGTACCTCTCCCTCTTTCCCTTTGCTGAACTATCTATCTATCTATCTATCTATCTATCTATCTATCTATCTATCTATCTTCATATTTGTCTATCTCTCTATATATTTGTCTATTTGTCTATCTATTTGTCTATCTACCTAAGCTATCTACCCATCCCTTGATCCCAACATCAATTTTTATTTTTTCCTCTCCATTTGTCCATCTCCATCCCATAGATATATCTTGTTCTTTCTACCCCTTTTACATGCTACCTCTTTTGCTCCCTTCCTACATCCTTCTCTACTCTCTCTCCCCTCATTCCCTCCTCATTCTTTATCAATTTCTCCTTCCTGAACTACAAGGGAGATAAATGCATGCAATCTCTTGTTCATTGGTCAAGCTACCATTTTGACCTAAGCATAAGACATGGAAAATCTTTATGGTTAAATGGGTGTAGATTTGGGAAACACCAACATTTTGATGACTCTTATAGGGAGAATGAAATATATTGATCTAAAAACTTTGGTTAAAAATTATATAATTATTATCTAGCTGTGTTAGTCCATCTGAGTCACAATAGGTTAACAAATCTATTGGAGACAAAAATAGAAGGCTATCACTGGGAAGAGTCGATTAGGTGACCAAATAATCTAATTTGGAGTTTATTGCAACTTATTTAAATATTATGAAGTAATTTGATAGTCTTCATGATTGGGAAGTGGTAACTTTAACTTTGTGGCTACAATGTACTTTTAAGTACTCCAATTTTATTTTTATTTTTTTTAAATCACATTGCAAAATGAATGGTTTAATTTATAGAAGGCAAAGAACTTTGAATCTCAATGGTATTTATGGATGTCCAAAATTTATCCCTAATGAAATGAGAGAGTACTTGCCAAAGTACAATTTAGAGAATTTAAAATTAGTAGATCTATGCATCTACAAAGTTTTAGCAATTTAATGGATGATTATGGAATAGATCACAAAGATGTCATAAGGAGACCTTTTGATCAATCTTTGAAAAATAATGTAAGGGATTGGTTTTCATATTTTCTTGAATGTTGCATTTCATCATAAAAAAGGAATTTAAAGTTGAGTTCATTTGATGCAAAACTTCTCTTGGTCTGGAGATTATCTGGTGATAGGTAGCAATTGCAATGATCTTTCAGTACAGGAATTATTCCTAAGTTAGAAGTTTTGACTTCAGTTGGGAGAGTATTATAATCTGAAGTCATCATGGGGTACCATGGTAGTAAGTTATTCTAGTAGTGACAAATTGTCTTCATGGGGTACCACATATAGCCTATTAGTAGTGCCATATAGCCTTCATGGGGAATTTTTAGTAAGTTGTCATCAATTAGGACTTTGCAACTCGGTTGTTATATTCTACTTGAAGTCATGTTTGCATGTACCTTTGGAGGTTGTTATAACTGTAAAAAATTCTTGAGAAATAATATATAAAATACTTACAATTTTTTAAATAATGTGTAGAATATATACTATTCTTTGGCATTTTGTAATACATATTCTTTTATGATATCATCATTTAGGTATCACCAATGCTTTCAATTATTACAGATTTTAAATGTGTTTTTGTGAACTTTTTACAAATTAGATATAGGAATTGGTCTATTACTAGGTCCACATCCCAACCATCCTAAAATACACCCCATCCCCCTAGAAAAAATAAACATCGAAACACCATTTTCATTTATGCTATAAGTTGTTTTAGTCAATACCGTAGCTTAGTATGCAAAACACCTATAGTGGCTATGAAAAATCATATTTCAAAAATTTAATATAATTTACATCGGGTATGGTTCGTATAAGGGCAAGCATCAGTTTCTTGTGGTCATAGTTACATTTTAAGGAAGACAACCTTTGTTTAGCAAAGCTATATGTGAGGGAGGTCCCATCAACCTTAGTAATTTCCTTGTGCTTATCCAACATATTCATAGATTTTATGGATTTCATTTTATGTTTTACAGCTAGAGTTATTGGGATAAGATCCAAACTTTGGAATCTTGGGACCTACAACTCTAATTACCCAATTTCATTTTCTATTCACATCATGAATACATGTTTAGTAAATGAATTTGTTGATTCACATGTCATTGAGGTTAGGTAATAAATTACCTTCACAAGTTTTATGTTCCCATACAAAAGTTTGATTATCTAGATCTTACTTCATGGTTAAAGATTAAAATTCATTTTTATATAATTACCAAATAGAGTTCTACTTATCCGAATTGTCTAATTGATAAATCAGTTTTAAATCATATAAATGATGATAATTTATTTCCATTTATTTAACATAGCTATCCTCAATTTAAAACATACTTTGAATATTAAGATTATGTGAGGCGATCAAATTTTATCTAAAGACTATTTTTAGCTATTATTTATTCAGTACACCCAAGATGCCTTAGAAATTTTAGTTACCTAAGACCATAAATTATTTATGGAAGGGCTAAAGCATAGAAATTTGAAGCGTCACAATGTTATGCAGACTCGAGTCCTTGTGTATTCTAATTAGGAGGTTTGAAATCAAGAGTCAAATTGTCAAGTGCAAGGTCCTTCCTCTCTTAGCTATGTATTAGGTTAATATTCAGTTATCGCTAGACAACTTATATTCTCCAAACCTAGAATATATTCTACACTGATTTATCGATTGAGTCAGATCTATAAGTGATTGAGCTTTGATGTAGTCTTTATCATCTAGAATGATTCAATTATTTCAACAGAACATACGTTATATTGATTAAAATTCTTACATATCATATCACATAGCCTTGCTGTATATGACATATACAGTCTTATTTAACTATATATATGGAAGAAGGACAACAAACAAATATATAGTATTCACTAAAATTATTTCAACACCTTTTATATCGTAGCACAAATCCCTGCCGTATATGATGTATACATAGTTACTATATAAACATAGGTGAGAAGACTGAATGATTTATATTCGGAACACAACAAACCAGCAACTAAGGCCATGTGAGCGAGTCATATCATCTGCAAAGGCTTAATGATTTAGCTCATCAGGA
Source organism: Cryptomeria japonica (assembly GCF_030272615.1). Taxonomy (NCBI): domain Eukaryota; kingdom Viridiplantae; phylum Streptophyta; class Pinopsida; order Cupressales; family Cupressaceae; genus Cryptomeria; species Cryptomeria japonica. The sequence goes on along the minus strand of NC_081415.1, from coordinate 211,183,356 downwards.
GGGATAAAAGTGGGATCGCAACAAAACCCATCATGAACACTATCGCAGCAACGGGGATAAATGCCAGTACAGTCGTCATCTGTTTTGCAGTCACCATAGTTTGCTTCCACCATGAATGCACCCACCATAGAAGGAGTCTTGACGAATCAGTTTCATTGTCAACGACACCAACATACGACACCATTTATGCAATTCCTCCGCCCATTCAGCAGAATCCAAAATCCCTAAGAAGGGATATTCCAGTTTCTTCAATTAAATGAACTTTAATTTATATAGGTTGCCAGATGTTCAATTTCAAAACTAGTCTTGGGCTTAGCTCCCAATGTTGTGGCAATTAAGGGCAAACGGATTTGATCAGTTTACCCTTTGCCAATCCATTTTCCGTATAAAATATTTCATCCAGTCAAGTTGGACGAAATGGCATTAATTATATATATATATATATATATATATATATAATTTTATATTATAGTAAAGGATAAATCCAATTGGCTTGCAAAAGTATTAAAACATGCCATAAAATTTTCAAAAAGTTTTCACTTTCCTAAGCATTAGTAAATAATCATCAGTACCAAACTGCTCACTGAAAACATATTAATATGTGCAATGGAAATAACTCTGTTTTTTTATTTATAAGTAGGTAACTAAAACTTTCGGGGCTTTTGGAAATCTTGTTAAATGGATTTTGGATAAGTTTTTTCATTGATATAGAGAAAATTTTATTTAATTAAAAAAAAAATTATCGAAGTAAGAAAAATATGAATATATAATATTTTTAAGAATAATTAAGATTAGAAATCAATCAATCAAATTATAGTCCATTTAAAAAACAAGTTTGATGAAGGGAACAAGATAGAAATTTTAACCCATTTCTTTTCTTCTAAATGTACAATTATTCATTCAAATAGCGTAAATATTAGTTATCCTTCTTTTCTTTAATCACACAATGGATGGAAGAACATGACAAATGTGGGAGGGTTAGGCCTTCGCAAAATTATTTAAGAAACATGGAGCAAGGTGATAGGTTAATATTTAGTAATTATCTTCAAATATTAGGGATTTAGTTAGCAAACATGCTACATCACCTTCATTCAAAGGTAATAATTTATCCCTACGGTTTTATTTTCTATTCTTAATTTCTATTTTAGAGATCCTCTCCTTATACAAATTCTAATTAACTATCTCCTATTTTACTAGATAAATTGTACATGCATACATACATACATGTACATGTATATAAATATTTTTCTAAGAACATCAAGAAATTTCTATATGTGTCTCATACTATGTATGTATGTATATATGTACATACGTACATATGCATGTTGTTAGAAACATGATTGTCGTTGCACCAGAAGATCAATCTATTAATGCTCGATACAACTATGAGATTTAATAAATCCACAAGAGGTAGTTAAGCGATGTCTCAATATTGAGCATTGCTCTACACAACACAAGGAGACTAAGGGTGCACACCTTGCAACACATGTATGGCTGTTTGTATGTATGTATGTATAAGGTCTTATGTTCAAGTTTCAGATAATTATAAATTTCAAGATTGCTTCAAGAGATGACCATGCTTTTAAAATATTAGTCCAAGGCTATAAAAGGAAAAAAAAATTAGGAGATTTTCATTAGAGCCAATGATAAATACTTAAATAAATATTTATCTTATATCATAGATGTACTTGAAATATCCAGTACAATAAAATGATTATAACTTGGATCATAATCATCTATAATGTTTTACTAGATATTATCATCAAGATAAAAGAGCCTGAGATTTTATAATTCTTATTTAGAAGTGGGGTTTGTAAGGTTCCAAACCCTTTTATTCATGATAATCTTACTCAAATAATCTTTCAATTTTGATTTTTTTAAAAACCTTGTTCAACTTTGATGAATATCCTACCATATACTAACTTATTTTATACTAGTTATTTTCCATATTCTAAATTTCCTCTTTGATATTTATACTAAGCTTAGATTGATTTCAATCCTCATTAATCCATAAGTTAGTTCATAGATTTTGATCTTTTATTTTCTTGTATAAACCATTCGAGGAGGATATTATCTATTTGGAAGGCTTATACATTTTTGGATTCATTAATAAGAGATATATATCTTTCACTATAAGTAGCCCTATCTTGTGCCTTATTCACTTCAACAAGAGACAAATTCCTTACCAGGAAGAAAATCCTCACTTTTACTAAATTTTTTATCCTTGTTAATAGAAAAATTACTATTGAAACCCATAGGCACCATACTATTTAATCTAAGAAAAAAAATTTAATCTCTTCATGAAAGAACCTAAATCGTATCTCTACAACCCTATTGTTAGCCTTATTTTTAACCAAATATAAAATATTTACCTTTTCCATTTAGAGGCCTACATTTGATATCATCCTTCCTTATTATTTAGGGGGTAGAATCCAAACTTAAAACCCTTTAGAGCAACTCACATTAGGTGAAGAGGAGTTAATAATAAAATATAGATTGTAGAAGTTGATGATACAACCACATGACCTAAGAATCATCTAAAAGAGAAATATGTGTCACACAAAAGGGATCAGACAAAGATAATGTGTTCCATAACAACTTGAAAATCAAGTATTGATTGCACATGAGAATTATTGGAGATTCAGTTACAAATAATGAAGGAATCCTTAAAAAGGATGAATGAAATCCTGGATGCAAAAGCCTAATGAAATATTAAATTGGCATTCACAAAGTGTCGTAATCATAATGACTAAGACAACTTAAGCTATTATTAGCCTAATTTACTACAAAGAAAAATAGCCTCACTTTAGCTTAAGTGAAAAATAAGTTAAAGAGCAGTTAAATTATAATTAAATAAAGTATCTTAATTACTCCAAACCCCCCTTAAGACAAATTTAGGGATAAGATAATTTTAAGCTAAAGATGAATAAAAAATGCTTGCATAAATAACTGTAGACAACAAAGGCCTATTGAGGTACTTGTGTACAAACCAATACAAAAAATACAACTCTGACAATCAAAGAAAATGAGAAAAACTTGGTAGAAGAAAAATCCCCTCCAAATGAGACAAAATGGAATAACTATACCAATGAAAGAAGGAAAGGAGGACTCAATGTACCACCCAGGCACTGCTTCCATTGGAATAGTGCAATGAATATCCTCCCTATAAGAGAGAGAAAATTCGGATAGGAATCCTCCCAATGAAGAAGTAGCTCCTATGCCAATCATGAATGCATGAAGACAGAACATGATCTAGTGTCTACTTACAACATTTCTCCCCTTAGGAAGAAACATATACATTAGAGGTATCAGAGCGAACTCCCATAAATTAGAAGAAATGGGAATTTGCAAATCCAAACTGTGATTTTCCCTATAAACTACTCAAATGTTGATATGTTCAAGAAATATAATGATGCCATCAAATAATCTATTACATACCCAAGCAATGAAGGAGGTGACCAATTAGGACTCTATAAATTTTGGTGAAGAAATAGCTCCATCGTTGATCAAGAAGAGCTTAAAAGACTCATGGGCTATCACTCAAGAGAAGATGATTATCCTTAAAACAATCCTCTAGATCTATAATATGGGCCTCTGTATACAAGGATGATATTTATGTAAGATATAAATCCCAAGTAATTTTGTTTGAAAGAACAATGACCTATTACACTAAATCAAATACATGGGTGTTATACGTGTGCCAATGCTAATAAAATATGAATCCCAAGTATTTATATTTGAAATAACAATGGCTTGATACTTTATGGTGTCTAATCCTCATCTCCTTTCTATGGACAACTGGAGAATTAATAGAGAAACCCATGATACCTACAAAAACAAAATTATCATACCCAAAAAATCTTAAAACATGTAAAGAACATTAGATACAATTCTCTTCAATAAAAAAATCAATCCTAAGTGCCAAAACATTCAAGTAATTGACTAGATAGTGAAATCATAAAAAATTCAATAAAATATATGGTAAAAAATATGGAAAAATAGACCTAAGTTATATATAGCACTTTGAGATATTTCTGATAATTTGTTTGGTTTTAGGAAAAAGGAGTCTGAATGTTCAAGATATGGCCCCAAAAGTGAAAAACTAAAGTCTTATTTTGGAGGATTTATATGGAAAACTGGAGTAGAATCTGAAAAAATAAACTAAATATTTGGATTGGTGCAAGAACTAGCTTTCTAATGATAGTTTGTTTGTGTAATTTTGACCTTGTATGCTCAGGTTATTGCAAAAAAATCACAAATAGGTGTTTAAGGTTTGGAGGCAAGAAAGAAGTTGTAACACCCTTCCAAGGAACCCTAGAGTATTAACAACTACTAACCCAAATACATAGGAAATGCACTTTTTTTTAGAGAACCATAAAATATCATTTATCTTTCAATTCAATACAACACTAAGTAAATACATTACATAACATAGATGAATCATAGCAAGAATGTTAAGAGAAAAACTTTATCACATCTCATAATAAAACTCTAAAGGCTCCCTAACATTATTTTTTATTATGGAATAAACATGTTTTGAAGGGACTTGAAACCCTTTAACAAAGATCTACATCAAAAAATACATTGAAAAATACCCATAAAACAACAACCCACAGACATCAAAAGACCAGCAAAAAACCACAAACTAGTAAAGAGACAATAGAAAGGAAGAAGTAAATTTTTTTAAGGGCCTCTATAGCCCCGGTTTCCAATTGAGTCATATTTAGAGCAATTTTCTTAACCTTGTAAATATCTTGATTGGCAGATTTATTCTTCAAATTAGCTCTGGTTGTTTTACAAGTTCCAATTGTTTCCTCCTTATTTTTTTCTAAGGCATCCACATCCACAGTAGTTCCTTCTTGATGGAGGGATTGAAGATTTCCAACCATGGTGTATATGCTCTTAGCATAATTCTTCACCACTTTATGACTGTACATGATCAAAGATATCAAATTCTCATTCTTTTTGGAATTTATTTTCCATATGACCCAATCTACCCTCATATTCTTTCTTGAGTTATCCTTTGACTGGGAAATTCTTCTATCATAGTCTTTTTTCATATCACTTACCGTACCCACTATTTCTTGCATGGAGTCCACAATTGATTTTATGTGGTCCATCGTCCATTGTTTTGCAACTTGGATATCTTGTTTGCTATTAATTGCCTAGAGTTTCATATTGATGTCTTTAATCTCATGAAAAACCCATTTAAACAATCCATAAGAGTACATTCACTCACAATACATCCAAAAATACAATTCCAACTATCATAATAGTCCTATTATAATCCTTTTGACTTGAAAAATTCATTACAATATCATTTCAATTACAAGTTCCCTAGCGTCGTTACTAAGAAACACTATCTTTCATTGATATTATAACTCATATAAATATCTATGCTAAGTTCATTTTAAAGAACAAAATGAAAGATTCATATGATAACCTTCATAAAGAGTAAGAACATATATACAATCCATAAGAGTACATTCACTTACAATATATCCATTAATACAATTGCAACTAATTACAGTCTTTTCGACTTGGAAAATTCATTACAATATCATTTCAATTACAAGTACAAATATACAATTATGCTATTATGTGCATTATTTACATTTCCTCTAAAAGATATATAAATAATACATTACAAAGGTGGAAACATCCACATATGAATATAGAATCATTGATTCACAAGGTAAGATCCATCCAGCTACTCACTAACAGGAATGTTAAAGATAAACCCCAATGGATGGTAAAACACTACCACCCGACAATGTGGAACCCAAAGGTCCACCCCTCATGCTGGAGATAGACACAACACCCCAAACAAAAAACAAGAAGGCTAGGGATAAAAGAACTAAACAAACTCACAACCAAGATACAAAAGATACCAATTCACAAGATAAGTAAGAAAAGTTAACAACCAAAAGACCTGACAAAGAACTTCCAAAAGACTTCCAAAAAAAATAACAATCAAAACCTTCAAAATAACTCCTAGAGGCTTCCACAAAAAAACTTACATGATATGATACTAGGGTACATAAAGGAGAAAGGGTCATCACATAGCCTCTCAAGACCCTGACCCCCATTTAACAACTCATGCGAAACCATTGAATACTCTTGTGAAGACAAATGCCTCTCCAGATGTATTGGCCTTCCCAATATTATCCCTTATCTATACAAGCACATGAGGCCATGAGTGGGGCAGAAAACATTATCTTATTAGTGCATGAAACCCAACCCAAAGTTTTATTAAAGTTATTACTTATTACTCTATTCACCTATGGGTTATCCTAACAACCACTTAGGGCCCTGACCCCTATAGAGAGACACTACCCCTTAATGCACATAGCTATCCAAACACATAAGGTTCAAATTGAATATCTTCAACATAAAATGAACCAACATCAAACCAATATCAAGCGCATATTTCATAACCAAAATAGGATTTTCTATACAAGATTATAATAACAAGGGTTAAATCTTGACACCTAAACTGGAGCATATATCACTGAATCTTTCGATAACCAAGTATAGGAATGAGAAAAATAAACACCAATCCAATCCAACAAGGTCTTATAGACTCAAAATCACATAAAAAATAGAACTATGCCTATAAAAGTGTCTATAACTAACCAAAAATAAATTGGAAACCTATAACTTAGTCAAAACTCCAAAACAATGATTCTAGGCATCTATTCAGTTTTGTTGTGCATCTTTTACGTCTTGTTTCACATATGGGTAATCTTTCTTCACTTTTGAGCCATATTATTATGCAAATGAGTCATATTGTTGTGTATATGCAATGTAGTCTTGCACATGCATAAAAGAGACTACTCGCCAGAATAAGGAGACTTGACACTCAAAAACGGGTAAGGAAATGACTCCAGACAAAAAATGTAATCAAAACCCATTTGAGAATGGTTTGATAAACTTCTATAAACATTTATAAATCAAGCACGAGGATTCATAGAATAATTTTAAATAATAAATAAAAAAAATTAAACAACTAGAATGCTAAATCCCTATACCTAATTTTATTAAAATTCAATCTTTGGAAACATACATTAAATCACTTATTTAAAACAGCAAATATAATCAAATAAACATTCCAAAATCACCCTAATAATCCATTCAAATATTGTAAATTAAACTCAAATGAAGATTGGGAAATAGGAACTTACTTAGAACCAGTGAAAAAAGATAAAGAAGAGACAGAAGATTTGTAGATGAATTTTGAACCATGAATATTCCTCCAATTAGAAATAAAATATTAGTAAGAAACCTCCAAGAAATCAATCCATAATTCAAGAAATTTGACAAAACAATCTTCAATCAAAATTGCAAATCCTTCTCAAATCCCACAACACAAAAATGCCTTTAAAAATTCTTCACAAAATACCAACAATACATTTCTCCCAAAAAACTTGATAAAAATCAAGTCAAATTTTTTTCATAAAGAATAAATAAAAATCAATTATCTACTAAATAAATCTCACAAAATCATGGACACAAAAACCCTAATTCAAAAATCATACAAATAGCATTAAAATAAATAATACTATATTAATTCCAAAATTAAAATCCACACAAAAGAATTAGACAATAATAATTAAATATTAAATAACCAATTAAAAATACCCTAACTATAGTTAACTCCCACTTGACAACCAAGAAATAAAATAAATAATTAATTCCAATTAAAACTATAATTCCATAAAAATAGGACAACTAGTTCCACCAAGAAAGAACAATTAGTTCCAAAATAAAATAAAATAAAATCTAATTTCCACTCCAAAATAATTTCCACACTAAAAATATCCAATGCACATTAATTAATTAATATTATCCAATAATAGGAATATATTTATTATTTTTAAAATTAAATTAAAATAATAATAAATAATCATTAATTATTAATTAATTTATAATACTCAAATTACAATTAATAATAATAATTACAATAACATAAAATCCTACACACTCAAATAAATCATAAAATAATGTTGATATCAAAAGAAGACTTATCACTAATAACAAGGTGATTAGATATTGTCTAGAAGAACCATTTAATAGAATAAAAATAAAGACTAGATACTTGTCCCTAGGTTAGGACAATGGCTAGGGTTAGATACATTTGGGCCTTGTAGTATCTCATATACCACCATTGGTATTTAAAATACATGCTCAGACCTGTGGGACCAAGTGGAGTCGATGTTTGGTACTTGTAATCCTACACAAAACGTGTTGTATATAAACATACAATTCCCATATAGTGAAAGGAAATCATGACATCGTATGTTGCTCATAAATGAGTAATACGAAATCTTTCCTTTCACGCTAACCCCAAGCCAACAATATAGCAAAGATCTATTATACACATAGAATCCATAAGCATCAATATCATCAATAATGAAATGATAACATCATAACATAGATTAACATCACATTAAACATCATACAAAATACAAAACATAAGTATACTATCACTAACATCGATATGTCCATCACAAATAAAGCATAACAGTAATCATGCCCTAAAACATATATCATAAAATAATCTAATTATGTGGATCAGATGAATGTATCCACACACACAAACTAGCAAAATGAACAACATATATAGTGAGTCAAGGATAGTCTAACAAGTCAGAGTAATTTAAGTATATGAAGCAAAGCATGGAAGGGTATTATATAAGTTTGCATGTTTAGTCCCTATAGATGACATCATGCTAATGTGAGCATGACATTAGTAGCATATTCTTAAGAATATCCCCTACAAAAAAGTGACCTCCTTTCCCAATAACAGAATATTCTTTAGATTCTCTATACTACTAAAATTAGGGCACTTTCACTATATTTAGTGAGGTACCAAAATTAGGTGAGATCTGCCAAAAATAGGCCTGAGGAGGTTGACATCACTACTAACATGATGTTGACCTCAACGCTTGGACTTGGCTGTGTACCCTCCTACACTAGGATTAATGCATACATTTTTTCCATTCAAAAGTTCTTAAAAAATTATTTTTGCCTCAAATTGAAATGTTTTAGACTGGTGAAGGGTGCCTTCATTAGTGAGCATGGACATATGTAATTTTGTACAACTGCACACATTTGTGTGCAACCAATTTTTTTTGCCCTGATTGCAATTGGTCTAATTTCAACAATTTGAAAAGCAATTTTAAGGTTTTTAGGCCTTATAAGTATGACGCTGACATTTGTTTCACTCTAAAGTGCCCCATTTTTTAGCGACTCATTTTATTTTTCCTCAATTTCTTTTCCCTTGGACAAATTGGCCCAAAATTTCAATTCCTTAGATTTTGATGAAATGACAATCAATCTTAGGCTTTGGGATGTTGCAAACACAATGACAACCCCTATTTCAGCCTAATGTTCACATAAAGATTACTCAAGATTGTACCCCTCAAGCATGTGGGCATGAACTTAATAGATCTGAAGCTTTGATATGATGTATAATTTGAAGATAGAACCACAGGAGCCAAGAATCATCTGCAAACAAAATACTTATCACGCACAAGAGAACAAGCAAACGTAATATGCTCCATAACAACCTAAGAATTTTGTATTGATTGCACACAAGAATTATTGGAGATACAATTACAATGAATAAAATGATCCTTATGAAAGGATGAATGAACCTCTAGATGCAAAAAAATAAGATTAAATTAACATGCACCAAGTGTCACAATCATAATGAATGAAAAAACTTCAACTATTATTATCCCAATTTAATAAAATCAAAAAGCACCTAAGTTTAGCTTGAGTTAAAAAGTAATTAAAGGACCAAATTAATAAATAATTAGATAAAGTTTCTTAATTACTCCAACAAAAAATACATTAAGGATTAAATGATATAGTTCCATCACCCAGTTGAGGAACAAATTAACCAATAAAGCTTTTGTTGTTATAAGTACATAGAAAGGGAAGAAAATAAAATATCTAGATCTAAACATCCTAATAATTGTAAAATGATAAGAAAATATGCATTTATATATCAACTCTAATCATAGTGTATTTTATTATTTTTGTACTC